>NC_079189.1:410987698-411287698 GCF_029499605.1 Hyla sarda
TTACAAATTGGGCTGCTACCCCCATGCATTCTCCCCCTTGATCAACCTCCTGTGCCATTTCAACCACTCCCCACTGTGCTATATCATTTGCCACCCCCTGATCCTCCCCATGCCACTTTATTTCCACTCTCCGATCCCCCCTGCCACTTTATTCCCCCCCCCTCTGATCCCACCCCCTGCCACTTTATCCCCCCTCTGATCCCCCCCTGCCACTTTATCCCCCCTCTGATCCCCATGCCACTTTATTCCCCCCCCCGATCCCCCCTGCCACTTTATCCCCCCCCGACACTTTATTTCCCCCCCCCCGATCCCCCCCTACCACTTTATTCCCCCCCCCCCCCCTGCCACTTTATTCAGAGATAATGGGGAAGAATTATCAGATCCTGTGCAGAGGGAAAGTGGAGCAGTTGTAGATCGCTTCTTTAATTTTTCAGATGCCTTTAAAAAAAAAAAGGAACAATCTGGTTGCTATGGGAAACTGCTCCACTTTCCCTCTGCACAGGATTTGATAAATATCCCCCATTATCTCTGAATTTCATGTGTGTTGTGGCCTCTGTGCTTACTTGTGGTTTTCTCCTGATGCCTCATATACATGTTTATAATTTGGTTGGTGTTAACAAAATAAACTTTTAGCGATATGTGGACCCTTTTTTTGTTTTGTGTAGGTACTTTGTTTTGGAGTTTTACCCTTACAGTTACAGTCGCCAGCAGATCAGCCAGATATTGTGGCAGCAGTGGTGGCCGGTCACAGGGGGCTCAGTCATGATTGTGACAGCTGTGACCATGAGATTTATACCACTTGTGTATTAGAGCCAGAATACTTTTCATTTTACACTTTCAGACCTATATGAGGCTTGTTGCTTTTTGTGCCACCAATTTGTAATGGCATCAATCATGCTACCATGAAATAAATACACAGTAAAAAAAAACCGCCATTTTGCAACTTTTGGGGGCTTCCGTTTATACAAAAAGTAGTATACTTAAAATCCTCCTCTTCTGACGCCTATAACTTTAGCATTTTTCCATATACTGGGATGTGTGAGGGCTCATCTTTTGCGCTTTGATCTGTAGTTTTTACTGGTACCATTTTTGTTTTGATGCGACTTTTCGATCGCTTTTAAAAAAAAAATATTTATGGTATATGAAATTACTAAAAATTAGCAATTGTGGACTTTGTTATTTTTTAACAATTATGCCATTGACCGTGTGGGATAATTAACGTTATATTGGAATAGTTTGGACATTTATTTATTGATTCTTAAATCAATAAATGTGGTGGGTGTGTTAAATGCAGTGTGTGGGAATTATATAGTGCAGTGTTTTCCAAACAATGTATCTCCAGCTGTTGCAAAACTACAACTCCCAGCATGCCCAGACAGCTGTTGGCTTTCTGGGCATACTGGGAGTTGTAGTTTTGTAACAGTTAGAGGCACACTGTTGGGAAAACACAGACATAGTAATTTGTGTGTGAGTATGTAGCATAGGTTACCTTCACATGATACACATTCCCCTATACAGGAACTTCTCCCTGGGCCTCCATTGCATAGTAGTCAGGCTCCTACTACCCATGTAACTGATCACATGGTAATGACATCACCAAAGGTCCTCTGCTTCCCATACACAGCCCGATGTTCGGCAGTTATCGCTCCATTGTGCTGCTGTCGTCTGTAAGAGCCTTATCCAGGGAGGAGAGGACAGATGGCAGGAAGTATTTTGCAGCTGCCAGTGAAAGCAGAAGGCTGCTGCTTAAACAGCAATATTCTGTGCTGGGGCTGCTGCAGGGGCCCGGGCCTCCCTTGGAGATGGGGCCCCTTACTGGAGTACTGGCTGTACACCCCTGATGGCGGCCCTGTATATATATAAGTGTCTCTATACTTAGAGCAGTTTCCGGCACCTCCTAATCTCTCAAACTGCTTTCAGACTATACCATACTATAGGATTTTTGAATGCTCTTTTAATTTATGTAGTAACCCTTTCAGGAAGACAATGCAGAGCCACAGTCTGAATGGACAACTGGCTTGAAATGCTATTCTCAATGATATTAATGGACAACCGATCCCAGATGCATACATTAAAGTTCCTATGCTTTAATGCAAACTATGTGACAGGGGCCCTCCATCCACCATGTGGTATTTATAATACTGGTATTCTCTAATATGACAGGGAGACTTTGAGCACTCCCAGCAGTTCATTTTAAAACAAGTAGGACACAACAGTCAGATTTCTTACTCCCCCCCTCTGAGACACCCACCACCACTTTAGTTTATTAATGTTACTTTTTTCGGAAATGTGTCATCTTGACAAAAAACTATTGGGAAAGAGACTGATGGCCTGTGCAGGACTCACCCTCTAAAAATGCCTCACATCAGCTACATAGGCTGCACTAATGGCTCATTGACTGACAAGGTCATATTCTTGTGGTATGGTTACCTTCAAACATTAGTTGTAATGTTTAGCATTCAGATTTGCAAATTTTCCTGTAGTACAATAATTCACATTTCAAGCTTCTTGACGTGCAAACTCCATTAAGCAATGCCTCCTCAGTTACTGATCCCTGTGCGACCATACAAGATCAGTCAATAAGGTGCATGGTGGTGTTTCCAAATGAATAAGAATTCTGGATTCTATTTTAAGATTCTTGTTTCTACCTAATCCATTCACATACCCTGACATCTAAGGTGCTGTGATGCATAATACACATCCTCCTCCTCCCCTAATCTTGCAGCTGTCCTGCTCTCTGCATCACCACTGCAGCAATCTCATCACATACACACCCTGCATCCTGACTTTTCCTCTCACAGAAGCTCCTCGCTTGTCCTAAGTCATCAGTAAATGTTTGCGGCACACATCAATGTTGTTTTGCTAATGCTGAAAACCTTATCGGGAAGAGTGATAGATCTGTCTGGTATGCAATAGGTTTATCTCCCAATGGAACACAGAAGATGCTTTACTTCAGCATGTCTTATTTTCTTATATTAACCTCTATTGTCAGTTTTGTTTTTGATTTCAAATTTGTTTCTGCAATTAAAACAAAGTTTTAAATGGCCATTAACTCAATCTGGACATCCTCCATGTCATTGTTAATAATGGTGACATTGTGCCATAGAACTGCATATCTTGTAGTATTCTATACACTAAATCAATGTGTCACATTTGATTTTTGCCTGCTCTTTTATGTCAGCTGACATACACAAACAGAACATTTAGCAGCACAACACTAAGAAATGGGGGGACATGTGCTCTGGACAAGTAGAAAGACGCCTAGTGGCAGCTTTTTTTAAACTCAAATAAAACTTTTTTTTTTTTTTTTTTAACAAAGTACACTGTATACCTGATCACTTTGTGACACCAGGGCACCGTTAGCCTACACACAGTCCGAGGTTGGAGGCAGCTTCTCCTGGGCCAGACATGGGGAGTAAAGAAACACAATGATGTCGGGTTACGAATAACTGCCTTTTACAGAGCAGGGTGCAGATGTTAATACATGCAAACAGTATTGCCAAAGTGGAGAGGATGCATTGTAATCCCTTGTTTGTCTTGCTGGAAATTATGGTGCTTTTCACCCAATGAATTAATACTGACTTCATACAAGGCGGAAAACTTTTCCAGGTAGCTGGGGGTTCTGACAAGGTCCTGTAGCTTTCTCCACCAGGGCTTGAATTTCCTCTGCCCGGGGGATTACTTGCAGAATGGCTGGATAGGATTTGATCTGGACTTCTCTCAGAGCTTTACACACAACTCACACCTGTACCACACTTGTGCTCAGGAACAACAACTACTGGGGCAACTCCTCCTCCACTATTCTATATAGCTCACAATTTAGGGGTTCCCATTGGCAGGCATGGCTTGCACTGCTCCTCACTGTTAAAAGGTATAAAACATATAAATAACATTTGTGGTCAAAGCCTCGAGCCTGACTACCTCTATACTACAATGCAGCACAAATCATGACCTGAGGTTGACCATGCATGATGACTGAGTAAGACTTACCTTATATATACAATAAGCGGCTTGAATTGTGCCCTAGCCGCCGAATGAAAAAATGGATATAAAGTGGGCAAAAATCAAACCGGTAGGGTAATTAAAGACACACAGAAAATGTAATATCTGTATCTGAGGATCTTTGAGTAATCATATGACCACTGAAGACTACCATACGTGGAGAGTGACATAGTACAATATGCTAATTGTAACAACATGAATAAGTACTTGGAAAGCAGTGACCACGGTTTATATTGTGTATGAAGTACACACGTGATAACCCTCATAAATGGCAAGCTACTTACTTACCCATAACTGCTCCTTACGTGCTGTATGAAATTATGTTGAACCAAAATAATCCGAATACCTTTTCTAAAGTGAAGGCCTGTTGCACCTCATATAGCCTAAAATCTAAGTGGCAAAATATAACAGAGCGGGTAGGTGACATGTAAGCTTAAATGAACCTACGGTAACATCCTGACATACTACAAGTGGCAACAATGACAGAATAAATTTGTGTTAAACAGATATACTCCCAATTAATCTCAGTATACCCTGTAAGAAAGTAATACTCACACTACTACTCTGTGAATCAGATTCTGAAGCAATCTAGCCTGACTACCTCTATACTTAACCGAACTCAACATGACCAATGGTAGCTGTGTACATGACATATCTTTGCATAACCATTGAGTCTGTGGAAGTGAAAATCTTGACGTAACCATCGTGCCTATAGTCGCGACATGACAATGCGTAATCATCGTTCCTGTAGTCGTGACAGGGCATTACTTACCATGGTGCCTGTGATAGGATATTGAGTACCATGGTGCCTGTGACAGGAAATTGAGTACCATGGTGCCTGTGACAGGACTTAGCGTAACCATCGTGCCTGTAGTTGTGACAGGACACTGCGTAATCATCATGCCTGTAGTTGTGACAGGACATTGCATAACCATTGTGCCTTTAGTCGTGAATGGGCATTACTTACCATGGTGCCTGTAGTCATGACCAGACAATGCGTAACCATCATGCCTGTAGTTGTGACAGGACATTACTTAACCATCGTGCCTGTAGTCGCAACAGGACATTGCGTGACCATTGTGCCTAAAGACATAACAGGTCTTTGGAAAAATCATTGTGCCTGTGAACGTGACAGGTCTTTATGTAAACATTGTGCCTGCAGGTGAAACAGACCTGAACAAATGAGACATGTAATGGTAATGACATCCCTGACAATCTAGTCAAGGGAAGACAAGACCTGACCAAAAGCAGTTATGACAGCCTAAAGACAACAGGCCTTGAGTCCCAGACCAACCACCATATGCAACGTATGAAAACGTACCGTACAAAAACATGGCACTGTATGAAGGATGTATGAAAAACATAGTGAAGTATGCATGCATGATAATGTATGCAATATTACGTAACACATAAATGGTATATAATGCACATATATCATGGCAACTTATAAATGGCATAATAACGTATACCAGTCAAAGTCATGAAAACAAGGCAGGGAAACCTTGAAATGGCATGGTAACGCATGAACAACGTGGCGACGCATGAGTTAGCATGGTGGCGCCTATAATAGCACCGTGCCACATGATATAGCACCCTGCCGCATGATATAGCACCCTGACACATGATATAGCACAGTGACGCATGATATAACACCGTGACGCATGATATAGAACCGAGATACATGATATAGCTCCATGACACATGATATAGCACCGTGACACATGATATAGCACTGTGAGGCATGATATAGCACAGAGACACATGATATAGCACTGTGAGGCATGTAATAGCACCGTGACACATGATATAGCACCGTGAGGCATGTAATAGCACCGTGACACATCATATAGCACCGTGAGGCATGTAATAGCACCGTGACACATATAATGCACAGTGTTGCATGTAACAGCACCGTGACGCATGTAATAACACCGTGACACATGGGATAGGGACCCCCCCCACACTCCGCCCCCAACCTTCCCAAAAATAACACGAATACAACTAAGTTGGAGAAAGGCCACGGCTGTTTATTGAGGGTAATATTTTATTAATAAATAATCAATAAATTAATTAATAAATAACCATTTAATAAATATATATAACTAACTCATAAAACCATACTAAATTCTCAACCACAGTGTTTACTCCAAACCAGCTATCCACCCAGAAAACCTCTGAGGAGAACCCTGAAAAACCACCTTGCCCATCCCGAAAGGTGGACAGCTTATATTTTAAGTGGGGGTGTCACCCAGACTGGACACCCAGCTCCTTCAGCTTCGATTTATATAGACTTCAAATCTTCCCGCCGTGGATAGCAACATCCAATCAGCAACTCACCGGCCCTATAAGAAACGTAATACCACATTAGACATAGCATTAACCCTTACTATACTTGATGCACTAATACTACAGTTAACTATCTCTAACCCTGAAACTGGGGGGGTGGGGGGAGGAAGGGGGCCCATCCCATGTGGCCCCTCTGTTACCCTACTGGGCCTTGTCATGGGATAGGGACCCCCAACACTCCGCCCCCAACCTTCCCAAAAATAACACGAATACAGAAAGGCCACGGCAGTTTATTGAGGGTAATATTTTATTAATAAATTAAATTAATAAATAACCATTTAATAAATATATATATAACTAACTTTTGAAACCATTCTAAATTCTCAACCATAGTGTATACTCCAAACCAGCTGTCCACCCAGAAAACCTCTGGGTGACACCCCCACCCACATGCCTATTAAGGCATGCTAACCCACAACCGTGGCCTTTTCAATCAAATTTTGCAGCCCTAGAATAAATATATCAATACTAATTTCCGACAGATGAACATTGTCTGATCTATATAATCCTTTGATGAAACCCTCCAGATCTATGTGCCTATACGAGTACCCTCCAATACTATACAAAAAATTTTCCATACCCCTGTTTATGCGTTTACGAATTCTATCTAAGAAGCGCTCTTTCCTAGGTACTATCTCTGAAAATGCGATTTTAGCAGCTGGAAATATCTCCTGTATAGCAAACGTTGTTTGCTTAAAATTTTGAAATAATAGCGACATGTTGACTTTTCCGACATCATTGCCTCCTACATGAAAAACCAAAACGTCAGGGCTTGGCCATATGGACGCCTTAGTTAAGCAGAAATCAAACAACTCATTTAAACATAAACCACACTTTCCCCACCAGCAGGGGCGTAGCTGGAAACCGCAGGGCCCCGGTGCGAAAAATTGCCCTGGGCCCCTCAACCACCTGACGACCCGCTTCCCCAATCTCGGATGACCCCCTTACCAGGCCTTGGCCGCACAAAGATATCAGTGACTACAGCACTGATGGGACACAGTCCAGAGAATACACAACTATATAAGTGACTAACAGGCAGGGCTGGACTGGTATCAAAAATACGCTCGGCATTTTAAAATAAGCAGCCCATTTTTTTGGTGGAGGTCCGAATGCTGGGACCCCCAACAATCACCTTGGTTCCAGTTGTTTTCCAGCTGCTGTAAAGCTATAACTCCCATCATGTCTGTAGAGCCTCAGGCATTATGGGAGTTGTACTTTTGCAACAGCTGGAGAGCCAAGCATGGGTACAGCCATCATCACTGCAGACCTTACAAGTGACTCCAGCTGATGGGACAGTCAGAAGAATGTACAAAGTGACCTGAGTGACGTCTTCTCTGTTGTCTTTCCTTTTCTTCTTCAATTGGTCCAGACGCCAGGATGTCTTCCAGCTACACCTTCTCTACAGAGTCCACCTGGACATCATTGGTTGCTCACTTTGTCAGTAGATCCTCATCCTCTGTATAAAGACAAAATCATTATAATCCTGCCAAATACTTTACTCCCTGAATATAATACTGCCACACACTATACCCCCCGAATATAATACTGCCACACACTATACCCCCGAAATATAACCCTGCCACACACTATATCCCTGAATATAATACTGCCACACTCTGTTCTCTCTGAATATAATAATACCACATACTGTGCCCTCTAAATATAATACTGCCACATATTGTACCCTCTGAATATACTACTGCCCCACACTGTACCCTCTGATTATAATACTACCAAACTGTGCCCATGAATATAATACTACCACCACTGTAGCCCCTGAATATAATACAGCCACACACTGCCCCTCAATAAAAATCCACAAAATATAACCCTGCTATACACTGTACCCTCTGAATATAACCCTGCCACACACTGTGCTAATAATAATAATGTCCTCAGACAGTTTCTTCTCAGTTTAGCTGAATCCAACCTGTCCTCCTCCTGGCTCCTTTGTTCCACTCCCCCCCTCAGACTTCTAAGTCCTCTCCAGGCTCCTTTGACCCCCCCCCCCCCCAGACCCCTTTGTCCTCCTACATGTTCCTCTTCCCCTCTCCCCAGACCCCCAGATTCCGCTCCAGGCTCCTCTGCCCCACTCCCCTGAGCCCAATATCCGACCTGTACCCAATCACCCCCTGGCCCTTCACCCCTCCGCATTGATGGACAGTATATGTATTTATGTATGATAGATGTGTATGTGACTGGTGTATGTATGGTAGATGTGTATATGTATGATGACAGATGTATGATACATCTACACATCATACACCCATATATCATACACATACAAATCTATGATACATACACACACCTATCATACATACACACATTTATCATTCATACATACATCTACCATACACACATCCATCATACATACATCTATCATACATACACACATCCGTCATACATTCATACATCATACATACATACATGTATGTATGATTGATGTGTCTGTACGTGTCATACATGTCATACATACATACATCATACATACACACATTCTATAATACATACACACATCCCCAACCTCTCACCCTCCTGGAGATCAGCCCCATGGCCTGCCACTCACCAGGTGCCGGGGATGCAGCGAGGCAGAGGATATTATACAGCTGGTGACTGTAGGGGATGGAGTGGAGCAGAGGCTGCTGCTTTTTCTGCAGATGCTGTGGATGTAGCGGCGATCGCAGGCAGGGACTCGTCAGGGGCTTGGAGCAGATGTGCTTACCTGCGTGGGGCATGTCTGCTCCCAGCAGCCCTCTCCTCTTAAGGGGGCAGTGTCCCTGCCCAATCTTACTGCGTCGGCCGGCCCAGAGTGAGGCTCCTGCAGGGGGAAAAGCGGCCAGAGCTTGCCCTTAGCTTTTTTTAAAATTATTATTATTTATTTATTTTTAAGGGCCCAGCATTAAAATAAATAAGTGTGCTGACAGCAACAGGCCTCCCCTTCAGACCTGCAGCATTACACATGTGGTAGCCCTTGGGGGGTGTATGGTAGTGGTGGTATGGTATCGGTATATGAGGGGTTAATGTTAACCCTATAGTTCGTGATGCCAGGCTGAGGGCTGGTATGCTGAGGCAATGCTCCGGCCTATTGCCGCCCTTCCCATTAACGATAGGTGCATGAAATGACTGAAGATCCACAAGGAGATTGAACTTGAACAACTTTACTTAAGTGCTTGCGATGCATCCAAGGCACAGTAACAGTCCTTAAATTGCTCAGTGACTGACAGTTGTTGCGGACCTTGAGCTATTTAGAAAGTCTCTGAATTTAGGGTAGATATTTGCAGATCCGTCCGGATTTAAGGGTTATATTAGGTCTGGTGATGCTGCAGAGTGTCTGGGGATTGATACACTCTATATTCTGAATTACTCAGCCGTTGCCGCAAGGCTCGGGCCTAACTCTCTGCGATAGCTGCTGCGCAGATCCTTCTCGTTTGACGGCCAAGGAACAAGAGAGCAGGAAGATGACCGCCGCTCCCTTATATGGGCAGGGGGCGGGGTAAATCCGATTGGTCCGAACATCTGTCACTCACCATTACACAGAGTAATGGGATTGCATACGTCACAGGGCCTCCAAAGGTCCTCAAGCAGAATACCATAGAGTTTACCTAGTCACGTGACCCGCAGGTCCTGCAACGCTACGGAACCGGTAATTAACCATTTATCTACATATATATTACTATATTTACATTACCTTTACATAAATTACTAGGCTATTAGTTGGAATAGAGGCGACACGGGGTAGGCTACACAACAGGGATACCTACGTCCTAGGGACTCTGGCTATGGGGACCCACACATACATAGGTACCTCATAAGATGCGGTACCGGGACACCACACACAAATTTATCAAGCATACAGACACATCAATTATACACGCATACATACAGACACATCAATCATACATGCATACATACACATCTATCATACATGCGTACATAGACACATCTATAATACATGCATACATAGACACATCTATCACACATGCGTAAATACAGACACATCAATCATACATGCATACATACAGACACATCTATCATACATAGACACATCTATCATACATGCATACATACTGACACATCTATCATACATACTGACACATATATCATACATGCATACATACTGACACATCTATCATACATACTGACACATCTATCGTACATGCGTACATACTGACATATCTATCATACATGCATACATACAGACACATCTATCATATACACATACACACCCATCCTCGGTATCTTCACCCAAGAGTTCACTCAGCCAGCTCCTGGGGATCATTGCCGCGGCTTGCTGCTTACTGGGTGCCAGGGAAGTAGCGGGGTCGGCACCAGAGGAAATCGCGGTGCAGGTAACCGCAGAGGATGTATGAGATGCCGGGTTGCTGCTTCTGTTTACAGTGTAATGTGGCAGGGTTGAGCGCAGGGCTTGCTTGGAGTCGATGTGCGTGCCTCATGTCATCTCCCAGCAGTCCCTGCAACTATCTATGGGGTATCATAGAGGCAGGAGCGGCCGCAGCCGCACACATTAAAAATAAATGCTTTAAAGCAGGCATATGACCCGATGGTCAGTCCGGCCCTGCTGCGCCCATTTTCTAAAGGACACGGTCCGGCATGAAGGAACTTGCTGGCAGCTACGCACCCTTCCACCCCAGGCCCGCTCAGTGCCGACCTGTCAGCATTTAGTGTAGTGGCAGGGGGGAGCGCCGCGGGCCCCCCTGGCTGTCTGGCCCGGTCGCCATGGAGACCTTTTCGACCTCTATAGCTATGCCACTGCCCACCAGAATACACAGACCTTATTATCTGGAAAACTTAGATTTAACTCATATGGTCTGATGGCTGCCTGCCTCCTGGCCCAATACAGTGACCCCCCAACCTACGATGGCCCCGACATATGATCAAATCGACATACAATGGCCTCTCAGAGGCCATCGCATGTCGATGTCAGCATCAACATATGATGCTTTTTTATGTCGGGGCCATCGCATTAAGTGCTATCCGGCAGCGCAAAATGCTTAAGCTGCTGCCGGATAGCAGCTTAATGTTCCCCGTGTGGTGCGGTAAGTATTACTTACCCCTCCACGATGCTCCGGGGTGCCCTCCGGGTCCAGCGCTGGTCTTCCGGTGTCTTCTCGGCCCTCTCTGATGACGTCAATACGCTGCTGCGCACGTCATCCAATAGGAATGGCGTACGCAGCGGCGTAATGACGTCGCTACACAAGCACAGTAAGGCCTTGCGGAAGACAGCAGAGGACCGGAGAAGACAGCAGAGGACCGGAGAAGACAGCGGAGAGCCCAGCGAAGGCCCGGGGTCACCATCAGGAGCGGCGGGGACACCATCGCGAGCGGCAGGGACAGGTGACTACAGCTTCCTATACTTTACATTGCACGAATCCCTCAACATACGATGGATTCGACAAACGATGGATCGTTTGGAACGAATTACCATCGTATGTTGAGGGACCACTGTAGATGAAAGAATGTCCCACAATCCATACTATTGTTGTTGACTCATCTGTAATGAAATAAGCATTAGTCAATCAATAATTCACGGAAATAGAGTAGGCTAAACAAGAAAAGAAATGAAACAAAACAAATAGGGTAAGTCAAAAACGGAAAAACATGTTCACCACCGGAGTACCCCTTTAATGACATCTGCAGAAAGGCCTGCTAAGGAAGCTTCTGTTGCTGCCCCAATTCTGAATGAGTGTGGTTTGATTCCTTTGTTCTCCAAGCCTACCTGTTTAGTACATTTCTTGAGAATAAAGCTAAATTGAAATCTTGTAAGCGCTGACCCATCTTTGTGTATAAACAACGACGCCCAACCGCTTGGACGGATCGGTAGATACTTTTCTATGGGGTTCACAGGGCATAGATTATTGCCTGTAAGCCTAAAAATGGGTATTTTTTTGTCTTTACCTAAAATATCTGTTTTTGACCTGTTATTGTAAATCACTAACCCTGATTGCGAGACTGCGATGTCATCAATAGTTAGCGGGGCTATAGATTGTTTATTCTGAGCTGTTATTTCTCCTACCCTAAGTGCTCCAAAGAATGCTCGAAACAATATTGTTTCATAAACATCTACACATACTTCCGGGCAAGTCATATATAGTTTTTTTAATGTGGTGAAAACTATTGGTGGTCTCTTATCTATCTTTGCTATAGTAATCTGGTATCCTTTCATCACTTGTTTGATCTGATAATATGAGTTGATAGGCCTAACCCCTAGCCATTTTTGGAAGAAGGCTATACCTGCTAAACGACCAGACACATAACTAGGCGATAACTTCTTCATCAATAGACTGGCTAAAAACTGCAAGGCACAATTATTGTCTACATTAGAAATCACCCAACCATTTTCTGTACAAAATGAACATCATTCTGACCAAGACCTACAATATTCACTGTAGGTCTTGTCTGAAACTGACTTCTTCGCAAATTCTTGTATCAGTTCCACACAAGATCCCATAAGTGAGCTGGACATGGTATCCCCTCCATTGAGGCTTCCGGGCATAACTGATGAATCTGTAGAACTGTCCACGTGACAAAGAGTCAGCTATACAATTGCTTTTACCTTTGATATATTTAGCTTTAACCCCTTAACGACGCAGGACGTATATTTACGTCCTGCACCGGCTCCCGCGATATGAAGCGGGATCGCGCCGCGATCACGCATCATATCGCGTCGGTCCCGGCGCTCATCAACGGCCGGGACCCACGGCTAATACCACACATCGCCGATCGCGGCGATGTGCGGTATTAACCCTTTAGAAGCGGCGGTCAAAGCTGACCGCCGCTTCTAAAGTGAAAGTGACCCGGCTGCTCAGTCGGGCTGTTCGGGACCGCCGCGGTGAACAGCTTGCAGGACACCTGGAGGGCCCTTACCTGCCTCCTCGGTGTCCGATCGGCGAATGACTGCTCCGTGCCTGAGATCCAGGCAGGAGCAGTCAAGCGCCGATAACACTGATCACAGGCGTGTTAATACACGCCTGTGATCAGGATGAGAGATCAGTGTGTGCAGTGTTATAGGTCCCTATGGGACCTATAACACTGCAAAAAAAAAAAATTTAAAAAAGTGTTAAAGGTCATTTAACCCCTTCCCTAATAAAAGTTTGAATCACCCCCCTTTTCCCATAAAAAAAATAAAACAGTGTAAAAAAAATAAAAATAAACATATGTGGTATCGCCGCGTACGTAAATGTCCAAACTATAAAAATATATCATTAATTAAACCGCACGGTCAATGGCGTACGCGCAAAAAAATTCCAAAGTCCAAAAAAGCGTATTTTGGTCACTTTTTATACCATTGAAAAATGAATAAAAAGTGATCAAAAAGTCAAATCAAAACAAAAATCATACCGATAAAAACTTCAGATCATGGCGCAAAAAATGAGTCCTCATACCGCCCTGTACGTGGAAAAATAAAAAAAGTTATAGGGGTCAGAAGATGACATTTTTAAACGTATACATTTTCCTGCATGTAGTTATGATTTTTTTCCATAAGTACGACAATATCCAACCTATATAAGTAGGGTATCATTTTAACCGTATGGACCTACAGAATAATAAGGTGTAATTTTTACCGAAATATGCACTGTGTAGAAACGGAAGCCCCCAAAAGTTACAAAATGGCGTTTTTTCTTCGATTTTGTCGCACAATGATTTTTTTCTCCATTTTGCCGTGCATTTTTGGGTAAAATGACTAATGTCACTGCAAAGTAGAATTGGCGATGCAAAAAATAAGCCATAATATGGATTTTTAGGTGGAAAATTGAAAGGGTTATGATTTTTAAAAGGTAAGGAGGAAAAAACGAAAGTGCAAAAACGGAAAAACCCTGAGTCCTTAAGGGGTTAAGCCAAATATTTCTTTGCAAACAAAGCAACACAAGGTGACGTAGTAGTTTTATCACTGGGTCGGATTTTGCTGACAGACAGTTAATTGCAAATGCTACTCACTTATTAGTGTTCACAAGAATTCTCCTATTACTAAATACTGCACCCCAGATCACTATAGCAACTATTACTGGAAATAACTCTAACAGTACTATATTGGATGTCAATCCTGCCTCAACCCAAGTCATCAACCATGGCTCAGCTGACCATTGACCTTTGAAGAAAGCACCAAATCCAAATGCCCCAGCGGCATCTGTACATTTACCTAAATCCTCTAAAACTGATTGCCAGACAGATGCCCCATTGAACCTGGCTAAAAATTCTGACTGTAAAGATAAATCATCTTTAAGAGATCTATCTAATCCAGTGGTTCTCAACCTTTTTGGCGACTGTACCCCAAAAGGCTGAAAGTATGTCCGCGGGTACCCCCTCGCACGGAACTTGCACACGAGGGGTACCCGCGGACAAAAGGCGTGTTCTTACCTTTATACTAATGCATCCCCCCTCCATCTTTATCCCCTTGTGTTATTATTCCTCCTCCATCTTTATCCCCTTGTGTTATTATTCCTCCTCCATCTTTATCCCCTTGTGTTATTATTCCCCCTCCATCTTTATCCCCTTGTGTCATTATTCCCCCTCCATCTTTATCTCCTTGTGTCATTATTCCCCCTCCATCTTTATCCCCTTGTGTCATTATTCCCCCCTCCATTTTTATCCTCTTTTACTATTATTCCTCCTCCATCTTTATCCCATTGTGTTATTATTCCTCCTCCATCTTTATCCCCTTGTGTTATTATTCCCCCTCCATCTTTATCCCCTTGTGTCATTATTCCCCCTCCATCTTTATCTCCTTGTGTCATTATTCCCCCTCCATCTTTATCCCCTTGTGTTATTATTCCCCCTCCATCTTTATCCCCTTGTGTTATTATTCCCCTTCCATCTTTATCTCCTTGTGTCATTATTCCCCTTCCATCTTTATCTCCTTGTGTCATTATTCCCCCTCCATCTTTATCTCCTTGTGTCATTATTCCCCCTCCATCTTTATCACCTTGTGTTATTATTCCTCCTCCATTTTTATCCTCTTTTACTATTATTCCTCCTCCATCTTTATCCCATTGTGTTATTATTCCTCCTCCATCTTTATCCCCTTGTGTTATTATTCCTCCTCCATCTTTATCACCTTGTGTTATTATTCCTCCTCCATCTTTATCCCCTTGTGTTATTATTCCTCCTCCATCTTTATCCCCTTGTGTTATTATTCCTCCTCCATCTTTATCCCCTTGTGTTATTATTCCCCCTCCATCTTTATCCCCTTGTGTCATTATTCCCCCTCCATCTTTATCTCCTTGTGTCATTATTCCCCCTCCATCTTTATCCCCTTGTGTCATTATTCCCCCCTCCATTTTTATCCTCTTTTACTATTATTCCTCCTCCATCTTTATCCCATTGTGTTATTATTCCTCCTCCATCTTTATCCCCTTGTGTTATTATTCCCCCTCCATCTTTATCCCCTTGTGTCATTATTCCCCCTCCATCTTTATCTCCTTGTGTCATTATTCCCCCTCCATCTTTATCCCCTTGTGTTATTATTCCCCCTCCATCTTTATCCCCTTGTGTTATTATTCCCCTTCCATCTTTATCTCCTTGTGTCATTATTCCCCCTCCATCTTTATCCCCTTGTGTCATTATTCCCCCCTCCATTTTTATCCTCTTTTACTATTATTCCTCCTCCATCTTTATCCCATTGTGTTATTATTCCTCCTCCATCTTTATCCCCTTGTGTTATTATTCCTCCTCCATCTTTATCCTCTTTTACTATTATTCCTCCTCCATCTTTATCCCCTTGTGTCATTATTCCCCCCTCCATCTTTATCCCCTTGTGTTATTATTCCTCTTCCATCTTTATCCCATTGTGTTATTATTCCTCCTCCATCTTTATTCTCTTTTACTATTATTCCTCCTCCATCTTTATCCTCTTTTACTATTATTCCTCCTCCATCTTTATCCTCTTTTACTATTATTCCTCCTCCATCTTTATGCCCTTGTGTCATTATTCCCCCCTCCATCTTTATCCCCTTGTGTTATTATTCCTCCTCCATCTTTATCCCCTTGTGTTATTATTCCTCCTCCATCTTTATCCCCTTGTGTTATTATTCCCCCTCCATCTTTATCCCCTTGTGTCATTATTCCCCCTCCATCTTAATCCCCTTGTGTTATTATTCCTCCTCCATCTTTATCCCCTTGTGTTATTATTCCTCCTCCATCTTTATCCCCTTGTGTTATTATTCCTCCTCCATCTTTATCCCCTTGTGTTATTATTCCTCCTCCATCTTTATCCCCTTGTGTTATTATTCCTCCTCCATCTTTATCCCCTTGTGTTATTATTCCTCCTCCATCTTTATCCCCTGGTATTATTATTCCTCCTCCATCTTTATCCCCTTGTGTTATTATTCCTCCTCCATCTTTATCTCCTTGTGTTATTATTCCCCCTCCATCTTTATCCCCTTGTGTCATTATTCCCCCCTCCATTTTTATCCTCTTTTACTATTATTCCTCCTCCATCTTTATCCCATTGTGTTATTATTCCTCCTCCATCTTTATCCTCTTTTACTATTATTCCTCCTCCATCTTTATCCCCTTGTGTCATTATTCCCCCCTCCATCTTTATCCCCTTGTGTCATTATTCCCCCCTCCATCTTTATCCCCTTGTGTTATTATTCCTCCTCCATCTTTATCCCATTGTGTTATTATTCCTCCTCCATCTTTATCCCATTGTGTTATTATGCCTCCTCCATCTTTATTCTCTTTTACTATTATTCCTCCTCCATCTTTATCCTCTTTTACTATTATTCCTCCTCCATCTTTATCCTCTTGTGTCATTATTCCCCCCTCCATCTTTATCCCCTTGTGTTATTATTCCTCCTCCATCTTTATCCCCTTGTGTTATTATTCCCCCTCCATCTTTATCCCCTTGTGTCATTATTCCCCCTCCATCTTAATCCCCTTGTGTTATTATTTCTCCTCCATCTTTATCCCATTGTGTTATTATTCCTCCTCCATCTTTATCCCCTTGTGTTATTATTCCTCCTCCATCTTTATCCTCTTGTGTCATTATTCCCCCCTCCATCTTTATCCCCTTGTGTTATTATTCCTCCTCCATCTTTATCCCCTTGTGTTATTATTCCCCCTCCATCTTTATCCCCTTGTGTCATTATTCCCCCTCCATCTTAATCCCCTTGTGTTATTATTCCTCCTCCATCTTTATCCCATTGTGTTATTATTCCTCCTCCATCTTTATCCCCTTGTGTTATTATTCCTCCTCCATCTTTATCCCCTTGTGTTATTATTCCCCCTCCATCTTTATCCCCTTGTGTCATTATTCCCCCCTCCATTTTTATCCTCTTTTACTATTATTCCTCCTCCATCTTTATCCCATTGTGTTATTATTCCTCCTCCATCTTTATCCTCTTTTACTATTTGTCACGATTCGGCTTACGGGTTGTGGATCCGCTGTGTCAGCGAGGGATTGGCGTGGACCATGCTAGTGGACCGGTTGTAAGAGGCTACTGGTTTTCACCAGAGCCCGCCGCAAAGCGGGATGGTCTTGCTGCGGCAGTAGCAACCAGGTCGTATCCACTAGCAACGGCTCAACCTCGCTGACTGCTGAGAAGGCGTGGGACAGAAGGACTAGGCAGAGGCAAGGTCAGACGTAGCAGAAGGTCGGGGGCAGGCGGCAAGGTTCGTAGTCAGGATGGATAGCAGAAGTTCAGGTAACACAGGCTTTGGACACACTAAACGCTTTCACTGGCACAAGGCAACAAGATCAGGCAAGGGAGTGCAGGGGCAGTGAGCAGATATAGTCTGGGAGCAGGTGGGAGCCAATTAAGCTAATTGGGCCAGGCACCAATCATTGGTGCACTGGCCCTTTAAGTCTCAGAGAGCTGGCGCGCGCGCGCCCTAGAGAGCGGAGCCGCGCGCGCCAGCACATGACAGCAGGGGACCGGGACGGGTAAGTGACCTGGGATGCGATTCGCGAGCGGGCGCGTCCCGCTGTGCGAATCGCATCCCCAACGGCCATGACAGTGCAGCGCTCCCGGTCAGCGGGACTGACCGGGGCGCTGCAGGGAGAGAGACGCCGTGAGCGCTCCGGGGAGGAGCGGGGACCCGGAGCGCTAGGCGTAACAGTACCCCCCCCCTTAGGTCTCCCCTTTTCTTTGTCCGGTAACTGCCTCCCCTGGAATGAGGACACCGGGAAAGAATGGAGGGTTTCCTCAATGGCAGGCAGTACAGCAGGAGTTGGAATGGGGAGGGAGGGCAGAGGGTGAAGCTTGGCACGGGGCAGGGTGACACAAGGACGGGAGCCATGAGGAGGCACAGAGGCTTGCCTGACGGGACTGGGAGGGGGGGAGAGGCACTTCCGATGGCAGGCAGAGTCCCAGTTCTTGATCTCCCCGGTGGTCCAATCAAGGGTGGGGGAATGAAGCCGGAGCCATGGCAGACCGAGGAGGACCTCAGAGGTACAGTTGGGTAGGACGAAGAGCTCAATCACTTCGCGATGGGGTCCGATACACATCAGGAGGGGTTCTGTGCGGTAACGCACAGTGCAATCCAGTCTGACTCCATTGACCGCAGAAATGTAGAGCGGCTTGACGAGACGGGTCACCGGGATGCGGAATTTATTCACAAGAGACTCCAAAATAAAATTCCCGGAGGCACCAGAGTCCAAGCAGGCCACGGCTGAGAGAGAGGAGTTGGCTGAAGGAGAAATCCGCACGGGCACCGTGAGACGTGGAGAAGCGGACTTAGAACCAAGAGACGCCACACCCACGTGAGCTGGGTGCGTGCGTGCGTTTCCCAGACGTGGAGGACGGATAGGGCAATCCACCAAGAAATGCTCAGTACTGGCACAGTACAGACAAAGATTTTCTTCCCTACGGCGATTCCTCTCTTCCTGGGTCAGGCGAGACCGATCCACTTGCATGGCCTCCTCGGCGGGAGGCCCAGGCGTAGACTGCAAAGGATGCTGTGGGAGAGGTGCCCAGAGATCTAAGTCTTTTTCCTGGCGGAGCTCTTGGTGTCGCTCAGAAAAACGCATGTCAATGCGGGTAGCCAAATGGATGAGTTCTTGCAGGTTGGCAGGAATCTCTCGTGCGGCCAGCACATCCTTGATGCAACTGGATAGGCCTTTTTTAAAGGTCGCGCAGAAAGCCTCGTTATTCCATGATAACTCGGAAGCAAGAGTACGAAATTGGATGGCGTACTCGCCCACTGAAGAATTACCCTGGACCAGGTTCAACAGGGCAGTCTCGGCAGAAGAAGCTCGGGCTGGCTCCTCGAAGACACTCCGGACTTCAGCGAAGAAGGACTGGACTGTGGCTGTGGCAGGATCATTGCGGTCCCAGAGCGGTGTGGCCCAAGACAAGGCCTTTCCTGAAAGAAGGCTCACTACGAACGCCACCTTAGACCGTTCAGTAGGAAACAAGTCCGACAACATCTCCATATGCAGGGAACACTGAGACAAAAATCCACGGCAGAGTTTAGAGTCCCCATCAAATTTGTCCGGCAGGGACAAGCGGAGGCTAGGGGCGGCCACTCGCTGCGGAGGAGGTGCAGGAGCTGGCGGAGGAGATGGTTGCTGCTGTAGCAGAGGCAGAAGTTGCTGTAACGTGGCGGTCAACTGCGACAGCTGCTGTCCTTGTTGGGCAATCTGCTGCGATTGCTGAGCGACCACCGTGGTAAGGTCAGCGAGACTTGGCAGCGGCACCTCAGCGGGATCCATGGCCGGATCTACTGTCACGATTCGGCTTACGGGTTGTGGATCCGCTGTGTCAGCGAGGGATTGGCGTGGACCGTGCTAGTGGACCGGTTCTAAGAGGCTACTGGTTTTCACCAGAGCCCGCCGCAAAGCGGGATGGTCTTGCTGCGGCAGTAGCAACCAGGTCGTATCCACTAGCAACGGCTCAACCTCGCTGACTGCTGAGAAGGCGTGGGACAGAAGGACTAGGCAGAGGCAAGGTCAGACGTAGCAGAAGGTCGGGGGCAGGCGGCAAGGTTCGTAGTCAGGATGGATAGCAGAAGTTCAGGTAACACAGGCTTTGGACACACTAAACGCTTTCACTGGCACAAGGCAACAAGATCCGGCAAGGGAGTGCAGGGGCAGTGAGCAGATATAGTCTGGGAGCAGGTGGGAGCCAATTAAGCTAATTGGGCCAGGCACCAATCATTGGTGCACTGGCCCTTTAAGTCTCAGAGAGCTGGCGCGCGCGCGCCCTAGAGAGCGGAGCCGCGCGCGCCAGCACATGACAGCAGGGGACCGGGAGGAGTAAGTGACCTGGGATGCGATTCGCGAGCGGGCGCGTCCCGCTGTGCGAATCGCATCCCCAACGGCCATGACAGTGCAGCGCTCCCGGTCAGCGGGACTGACCGGGGCGCTGTAGGGAGAGAGATGCCGTGAGCGCTCCGGGGAGGAGCGGGGACCCGGAGCGCTAGGCGTAACACTATTATTCCTCCTCCATCTTTATCCCCTTGTGTCATTATTCCCCCCTCCATCTTTATCCCCTTGTGTTATTATTCCTCCTCCATCTTTATCCCATTGTGTTATTATTCCTCCTCCATCTTTATCCCATTGAGTTATTATTCCTCCTCCATCTTTATTCTCTTTTACTATTATTCCTCCTCCATCTTTACCCTCTTTTACTATTATTCCTCCTCCATCTTTATCCTCTTTTACTATTATTCCTCCTCCATCTTTATCCTCTTTTACTATTATTCCTCCTCCATCTTTATCCCCTTGTGTCATTATTCCCCCCTCCATCTTTATCCCCTTGTGTTATTATTCCTCCTCCATCTTTATCCCCTTGTGTTATTATTCCTCCTCCATCTTTATCCCCTTGTGTTATTATTCCCCCTCCATCTTTATCCCCTTGTGTCATTATTCCCCCCTCCATCGTTATCCCCTTGTGTTATTATTCCTCCTCCATCGTTATCCCCTTGTGTTATTATTCCTCCTCCATCGTTATCCCCTTGTGTTATTATTCCTCCTCCATCTTTATCCTCTTTTACTATTATTCCTCTTCCATCTTTATCCTCTTTTACTATTATTCCTCCTCCATCTTTATCCTCTTTTACTATTATTCCTCCCTCCATCTTTATCCCCTTGTGTCATTATTCCCCCCTCCATCTTTATCCCCTTGTGTTATTATTCCTCCTCCATCTTTATCCCCTTGTGTTATTATTCCTCCTTCATCTTTATCCCCTTGTGTTATTATTCCTCCTCCATCTTTATCCCCTTGTGTTATTATTCCCCCTCCATCTTTATCCCCTTGTGTCATTATTCCCCCCTCCATCGTTATCCCCTTGTGTTATTATTCCTCCTCCATCGTTATCCCCTTGTGTTATTATTCCTCCTCCATCGTTATCCCCTTGTGTTATTATTCCTCCTCCATCTTTATCCCCTTGTGTTATTATTCCTCCTCCATCTTTATCCCATTGTGTTATTATTCCTCCTCCATCTTTATCCTCTTTTACTATTATTCCTCCTCCATCTTTATCCCCTTGTGTCATTATTCCCCCCTCCATCTTTATCCCCTTGTGTTATTATTCCTCCTCCATCTTTATCCCATTGTGTTATTATTCCCCCTCCATCTTTATCCCCTTGTGTCATTATTCCCCCCTCCATCGTTATCCCCTTGTGTTATTATTCCTCCTCCATCTTTATCCCATTGTGTTATTATTCCTCCTCCATCTTTATCCCATTGTGTTATTATTCCTCCTCCATCTTTATCCTCTTTTACTATTATTCCTCCTCCATCTTTGTTACGCCGAGCGCTCCGGGTTCCCGCTCCTCCCCGGAGCGCTCGCTTCACCTCCTCCGCTGCAGCGCCCCGGTCACGTCCTCTGACCCGGGGCGCTGCGATCCTGCTGCTAGCCGGGATGCGATTCGCGATGCGGGTAGCGCCCGCTCGCGATGCGCACCCCGGCTCTCCTACCTGACTCGCTCCCCGTCTGTTCTGTCCCGGCGCGCGCGGCCCCGCTCCCTAGGGCGCGCGCGCGCCGGGTCTCTGCGATTTAAAGGGCCACTGCGCCGCTGATTGGCGCAGTGGTTCCAATTAGAGTTATCACCTGTGCACTCCCTATATTACCTCACTTCCCTTGCACTCCCTTGCCGGATCTTGTTGCCTTAGTGCCAGTGAAAGCGTTCCTTGTGTGTCCCTTGCCAGTGTTTCCAGACCTTCTGCCGTTGCCCCTGACTACGATCCTTGCTGCCTGCCCCGACCTTCTGCTACGTCCGACCTTGCTTCTGCCTACTCCCTTGTACCGCGCCTATCTTCAGCAGCCAGAGAGGTGAGCCGTTGCTAGTGGATACGACCTGGTCACTACCGCCGCAGCAAGACCATCCCGCTTTGCGGCGGGCTCTGGTGAAAACCAGTAGTGGCTTAGAACCGGTCCACTAGCACGGTCCACGCCAATCCCTCTCTGGCACAGAGGGTCCACTACCTGCCAGCCGGCATCGTGACAGTAGATCCGGCCATGGATCCCGCTGAAGTTCCTCTGCCAGTTGTCGCTGACCTCACCACGGTGGTCGCCCAGCAGTCACAACAGATTGCGCAACAAGGCCAACAGCTGTCTCAACTGACCGTTATGCTACAACAGTTGCTACCACAGCTTCAGCAGTCATCTCCTCCGCCAGCTCCTGCACCTCCTCCGCAGCGAGTGGCCGCTCCTGGGATACGCTTATCCTTGCCGGATAAGTTTGATGGGGACTCTAAGTTTTGCCGTGGCTTCCTTTCCCAATGTTCCCTGCATCTGGAGATGATGTCGGACCTGTTTCCCACTGAAAGGTCTAAGGTGGCGTTCGTAGTCAGTCTTCTGTCCGGAAAAGCCCTGTCATGGGCCACACCGCTCTGGGACCGCAATGACCCCGTCACTGCCTCAGTACACTCCTTCTTCTCGGAAATCCGAAGTGTCTTTGAGGAACCTGCCCGAGCCTCTTCTGCTGAGACTGCCCTGTTGAACCTGGTCCAGGGTAATTCTTCCGTTGGCGAGTATGCCGTACAATTCCGTACACTTGCTTCAGAATTGTCCTGGAATAATGAGGCCCTCTGCGCGACCTTCAAAAAAGGCCTATCCAGCAACATTAAAGATGTTCTGGCCGCACGAGAAATTCCTGCTAATCTACATGAACTTATTCACCTAGCCACTCGCATTGACATGCGTTTTTCTGAAAGGCGTCAGGAACTCCGCCAAGATATGGACTCTGTTCGCACGAGGCGTTTCGTCTCCTCGGCTCCTCTCTCCTCTGGTCCCCTGCAATCTGTTCCTGTGCCTCCCGCCGTGGAGGCTATGCAGGTCGACCGGTCTCGCCTGACACCTCAAGAGAGGACACGACGCCGTATGGAGAACCTCTGCCTGTACTGTGCTAGTACCGAACACTTCCTGAGGGATTGTCCTATCCGTCCTCCCCGCCTGGAAAGACGTACGCTGACTCCGCACAAAGGTGAGACAGTCCTTGATGTCTACTCTGCTTCTCCACGTCTTACTGTGCCTGTGCGGATGTCTGCTTCTGCCTTCTCCTTCTCTACAGTGGCCTTCTTGGACTCTGGTTCTGCAGGAAATTTTATTTTGGCCTCTCTCGTCAACAGGTTCAACATCCCAGTGACCAGTCTCGCCAGACCCCTCTACATCAATTGTGTAAATAATGAAAGATTGGACTGTACCATACGTTTCCGCACGGAGCCCCTTCTTATGAGCATCGGATCTCATCATGAGAGGATTGAACTTTTGGTCCTCCCCAATTGCACCTCGGAGATTCTCCTTGGACTTCCCTGGCTTCAACTTCATTCCCCAACCCTGGATTGGTCCACTGGGGAGATCAAGAGTTGGGGGTCCTCTTGTTCCAAGAACTGTCTAAAACCGGTTCCCAGTAACCCTTGCCGTAACTCTGTGGTTCCTCCAGTAACCGGTCTCCCCAAGGCCTATATGGACTTCGCGGATGTTTTCTGCAAAAAACAAGCTGAGACTCTACCTCCTCACAGGCCTTATGATTGCCCTATCGACCTCCTCCCGGGTACTACTCCACCCCGGGGCAGAATTTATCCTCTCTCTGCCCCAGAGACTCTTGCCATGTCCGAATACGTCCAGGAGAATCTAAAAAGGGGCTTTATCCGTAAATCCTCCTCTCCTGCCGGAGCCGGATTTTTCTTTGTCTCCAAAAAAGATGGCTCCCTACGTCCTTGCATTGACTACCGCGGTCTTAATAAAATCACGGTTAAGAACCGCTACCCCTTACCCCTCATCTCTGAACTCTTTGATCGCCTCCAAGGTGCCCACATCTTCACTAAATTGGACTTAAGAGGCGCCTATAACCTCATCCGCATCAGAGAGGGGGACGAGTGGAAAACGGCATTTAACACCAGAGATGGACACTTTGAGTATCTGGTCATGCCCTTTGGACTGTGCAATGCCCCTGCCGTCTTCCAAGACTTTGTCAATGAAATTTTTCGTGATCTATTATACTCCTGTGTTGTGGTATATCTGGACGATATCCTAATTTTTTCTGCCAATCTAGAGGAACACCGCCGGCATGTCCGTATGGTTCTTCAGAGACTTCGTGACAACCAACTCTATGCCAAAATTGAGAAATGTCTGTTTGAATGCCAATCTCTTCCTTTTCTAGGATATTTGGTCTCTGGCCAGGGACTACAGATGGATCCAGACAAACTCTCTGCCGTCTTAAATTGGCCACGCCCCTCCGGACTCCGTGCTATCCAACGCTTTTTGGGGTTCGCCAATTATTACAGGCAATTTATTCCACATTTTTCTACCATTGTGGCTCCTATCGTGGCTTTAACCAAGAAAAATGCTGATCCCAAGTCCTGGCCTCCTCAAGCAGAAGACTCCTTTAAACAACTCAAGTCTGCCTTTTCTTCGGCTCCCGTGCTCTCCAGACCTGACCCTTCCAAACCCTTCCTATTGGAGGTTGATGCCTCCTCAGTAGGAGCTGGAGCTGTTCTTCTACAAAAAAATCCTTCCGGGCATGCTGTCACTTGTGGTTTTTTCTCTAGGACCTTCTCTCCAGCGGAGAGGAACTACTCCATCGGGGATCGAGAACTTCTAGCCATTAAATTAGCACTTGAGGAATGGAGGCATCTGCTGGAGGGATCAAGATTTCCTGTTATTATCTACACCGACCACAAGAACCTCTCCTACCTCCAGTCGGCCCAACGGCTGAATCCTCGCCAGGCCCGGTGGTCTCTGTTCTTTGCCCGATTTAATTTTGAGATCCACTTTCGTCCTGCCGATAAGAACATTAGAGCCGATGCTCTCTCTCGTTCCTCGGATGCCTCAGAAGTTGATCTCCCTCCGCAACACATCATTCCACCTGACTGCCTGATCTCCACTTCTCCTGCCTCCATCAGACAGACTCCTCCAGGAAAGACCTTTGTTTCTCCACGCCAACGCCTCGGAATCCTCAAATGGGGTCACTCCTCCCATCTCGCAGGTCATGCGGGCATCAAGAAATCTGTGCAACTCATCTCCCGCTTCTATTGGTGGCCAACTCTGGAGACGGATGTTGGGGACTTTGTGCGAGCCTGCACTATCTGTGCCCGGGATAAGACTCCTCGCCAGAAGCCCGCTGGTTTTCTTCATCCTCTGCCTGTCCCCGAACAGCCTTGGTCTCTGATTGGTATGGATTTTATTACTGATTTACCCCCTTCCCGTGGCAACACCGTTATTTGGGTGGTCGTTGATCGATTCTCCAAAATGGCACATTTCATTCCTCTTCCTGGTCTTCCTTCTGCGCCTCAGTTGGCTAAACAATTTTTTGTACACATTTTTCGTCTTCACGGGTTGCCTACGCAGATTGTCTCGGATAGAGGGGTCCAATTCGTGTCTAAATTCTGGAGAGCTCTCTGTAAACAACTCAAGATTAAATTAAATTTTTCCTCTGCATATCATCCCCAGTCCAATGGACAAGTAGAAAGAATTAACCAGATCCTGGGTGATTATTTGCGACATTTTGTTTCCTCCCGCCAGGATGACTGGGCAGATCTCCTTCCATGGGCCGAATTCTCGTATAACTTCAGGGTCTCTGAATCTTCCTCCAAATCCCCATTTTTCGTGGTGTACGGCCGTCACCCTCTTCCCCCCCTCCCTACCCCCTTGCCCTCTGGTCTGCCCGCTGTGGATGAAATTTCTCGTGACCTTTCCATTATATGGAGAGAGACCCAAAATTCTCTCTTACAGGCTTCTTCACGCATGAAGAGGTTCGCGGATAAGAAAAGAAGAGCTCCCCCCGTTTTTTCCCCTGGAGACAAGGTATGGCTCTCCGCTAAATATGTCCGCTTCCGTGTCCCTAGCTACAAGTTGGGACCACGCTATCTTGGTCCTTTCAAAATTCTGTGTCAAATTAATCCTGTCTCTTATAAACTTCTTCTTCCTCCTTCTCTTCGTATCCCTAATGCCTTTCACGTCTCTCTTCTCAAACCACTCATCCTCAACCGTTTTTCTCCCAAATCTGTTCCTCCCACTCCTGTTTCCGGCTCCTCGGACGTCTTCTCGGTCAAGGAGATTTTGGCTGCCAAAAAGGTCAGAGGAAAAAATTTTTTTTTAGTAGACTGGGAGGGTTGTGGTCCTGAAGAGAGATCCTGGGAACCTGAGGACAACATCCTTGACAAAAGTCTGCTCCTCAGGTTCTCAGGCTCCAAGAAGAGGGGGAGACCCAAGGGGGGGGGTACTGTTACGCCGAGCGCTCCGGGTTCCCGCTCCTCCCCGGAGCGCTCGCTTCACCTCCTCCGCTGCAGCGCCCCGGTCACGTCCTCTGACCCGGGGCGCTGCGATCCTGCTGCTAGCCGGGATGCGATTCGCGATGCGGGTAGCGCCCGCTCGCGATGCGCACCCCGGCTCTCCTACCTGACTCGCTCCCCGTCTGTTCTGTCCCGGCGCGCGCGGCCCCGCTCCCTAGGGCGCGCGCGCGCCGGGTCTCTGCGATTTAAAGGGCCACTGCGCCGCTGATTGGCGCAGTGGTTCCAATTAGAGTTATCACCTGTGCACTCCCTATATTACCTCACTTCCCTTGCACTCCCTTGCCGGATCTTGTTGCCTTAGTGCCAGTGAAAGCGTTCCTTGTGTGTCCCTTGCCAGTGTTTCCAGACCTTCTGCCGTTGCCCCTGACTACGATCCTTGCTGCCTGCCCCGACCTTCTGCTACGTCCGACCTTGCTTCTGCCTACTCCCTTGTACCGCGCCTATCTTCAGCAGCCAGAGAGGTGAGCCGTTGCTAGTGGATACGACCTGGTCACTACCGCCGCAGCAAGACCATCCCGCTTTGCGGCGGGCTCTGGTGAAAACCAGTAGTGGCTTAGAACCGGTCCACTAGCACGGTCCACGCCAATCCCTCTCTGGCACAGAGGGTCCACTACCTGCCAGCCGGCATCGTGACAATCTTTATCCCCTTGTGTCATTATTCCCCCCTCCATCTTTATCCCCTTGTGTTATTATTCCTCCTCCATCTTTATTCTCTTTTACTATTATTCCTCCTCCATCTTTATCCCCTTGTGTTATTATTCCTCCTCCATCTTTATCCCCTTGTGTTATTATTCCTCCTCCATCTTTATCCCCTTGTGTTATTATTCCTCCTCCATCTTTATCCCCTTGTGTTATTATTCCCCTTCCATCTTTATCCCCTTGTGTTATTATTCCCCCCTCCATCTTTATCCCCTTGTGTTATTATTCCCCCTCCATCTTTATCCCCTTGTGTTATTATTCCCCCCTCCATCTTTATCCCCTTGTGCCATTATCATCCAATATGGCAAAAGGGGATCAGATGGAGGGGGGAATAATGGGACAAGGGGATAAAGATGGAGGAGGAATAATAATACCAGGGGATAAAGATGGAGGAGGAATAATAACACAAGGGGATAAAGATGGAGGAGGAATAATAACACAAGGGGATAAAGATGGAGGAGGAATAATAACACAAGGTGATAAAGATGGAGGAGGAATAATAACACAAGGGGATAAAGATGGAGGAGGAATAATAACACAAGGAGATAAAGATGGAGGGGGAATAATAACACAAGGGGATAAAGATGGAGGAGGAATAATGACACAAGGGGATAAAGATGGAGGAGGAATAATAACACAAGGGGATAAAGATGGAGGAGGAATAATAACACAAGGTGATAAAGATGGAGGGGGGGGATACTCAACCCTCCCCCCTCCATATTAATCCCCTTGTGTTATTATTCCTCCTCCATCTTTATCCCCTTGCGCCATTATTCCCCCTTCCTCTGATCCCCTTTTGCCATATAGGATAATAATGGTACAAGGGGATTAATATGGAGGGGAGGGGGGGTTGACTATCCCTCCCTCCATCTTATTCCCCTTGTGTGATTATTCCCCCCTCCCTCTGATCCCCTTTTGCCATTTTCCCCCTCCATCTTAATCCCCTTGTGCCATTATTATCCGATATGGCAAAAGGGATCATAGGAAGGGGGAATGGCGCAAGGGGATTAAGATGGAAGGGGAGAGGGATAATGGCGGAGGGGGGATGGGGAGTAATAAAGCACAAGGCATTAAGATGGAGGGGGAGAGGGATAAAGCACCAGGCATTAAGATGGAGGGGGGAGAGGGATAATGGCAGAGGGGGGATGGGGAGTAATAAAGCACCAGGCATTAAGATGGAGGGGGAGAGGGATAATGGCGGAGGGGGGATGAGGGAGAAATAAAGCACAATGCATTAAAATGTAATGCCTTGTGCTTTATTACTTCCCCCACCCCCGCCGCCATTATCCCTCTCCCCCTCCATCTTAATGCCTTGTGCTCCGTCCAATACACTTCCCCCCCACCTCATCCAAAACACTTCCCTCCCACCTCGTCCAGTACACTTCCCCCCACCTCGTCCAATACACTTCCCCCCCCCACCTCGTCCAATACACTCCACCTCGTCCAATACACTTCCCCCCCATCCAATACACTTCCCCCCTGTCCAATACACTTCCCCCCTGTCCAATACACTTCCCCCCCGTCCAATACACTTCCCCCCCGTCCAATACACTTCCCCCCGTCCAATACACTTCCCCCCCGTCCAATACACTTCCCCCCCGTCCAATACACTTCCCCCCCGTCCAATACACTCCCCCCCGTCCAATACACTCCCCCCCGTCCAATACACTCCCCCCCGTCCAATACACTCCCCCCCTCCAATACACTTCCCCCCTTCCAATACACTCCCCCCCCCTTCCAATACACTTCCCCCCCTTCCAATACACTTCCCCCCCTTCCAATACACCCCCCCCCCCTTCCAATACACCCCCCCCCTTCCAATACACTTCCCCCCCTCCAATACACTTACCCCCCCCCTCCAATACACTTGGGGTACGTGTACCACGGGTTGAGAACCCAGGATCTAACCTAATATGACATTTAGGGGATTTAACTCCATGTGTAGCTGAGTAAAGCCTTTTAGAGAACACTCTGCCCATGGGAATGACTCTCGCTGCATACACTAATAAACCCAGTACTTTCTGTAACTCTTTAAGTGTAACTTTCTTTTTTAACCTATACTTTGTAACATATCAACTATTTTATCTTGTGGTAAAAAGAACCGCATCTGAACAGTGTCTATGCTAATGCCTAAAAATACTAACTTATGACAAGGTAACACCGTTTTTTCAACTGCTAAAGGAATCCCAAACATTTTACAAACTTTTAAGAATGCCTTGAACAACCTATTAATATCATCACTAACACCTGAACCAATAAATAAAAAATCGTCTAGATCAGTGGTTCTTAACCTTGTTGGAGGTACTGAACCCCACCAGCTTCATATGCGCATTCACCGAACCCCTCTTAGGCTGGGTTCACACTACGTTTTGTCCCATACGGGACCGCATACGGCAGGGGAGCTGAAAACTTGCGCTCCCATATGTAATGTATTTCAATGAGCTGACCGGAGTGAAACGCTGACTCCGGTCGGCTAATTTTTGCCCCGTATGCGGTTTTCCCACCGCACCTAAAATCGTGGTCGACTACGATTTTAGGTGCGGTGGAAAACCGCATATGGGGCAAAAATGAACCGACTGGAGTCAGCGTTTCACTCCGGTCAGCTCATTGAAATACATTACATATGGGACCGCATACGGGAGCGCAAGTTTTCAGCTCCCCTGCCGTATGCGGTCCCATATGGGACAAAACGTAGTGTGAACCCAGCCTTAATTGGAAAAATAAAATATGATTTTTTCAAATTCAAAACATAGGAGGTATTTATTTAAGTATATATTTATACATAGGTGCACAAAATGAAGAAAACCATTAAGAACAAAACCATGAAAACATGATTTTCACACAAAAACATAATGAATATTTACTGCAAATCAGTGTGACTTCTGCTGTTGTCTTTCAGAGACCAGTTCAGAAATGGGCGGCTTTACCTTGTCAAGTGCCACTCTCATGTCAATTTCGCAACAATGGCAGTGTTCCCCCACATAAGGCAAGCAGTGTTCCCCCCCATTAGGCAGGCAGTGTTCCCCCACATTAGGCAGGCAGTGTTCCCCCACATTAGGCAGGCAGTGTTCCCCCACATTAGGCAGGCAGTGTTCCCCCCCATTAGGCAGGCAGTGTTCGCCCACATTAGGCAGGCAGTGTTCCCCCACATTAGGCAGGCAGTGTTCCCCCACATTAGGCAGGCAGTGTTCCCTTACATATATACAGTGACATCCCGGCAGCCCTGCGTTTTAACGCGGGGCTGCAGGGAGTTAATAGTGATGGGGGGGGGAATTGCCCCATCGCTACAGGACGGGCAAACACCGGCTTTGCTCGGGGCCCCAAGCTCTTGCTTGGTTTGCCTGTCCTGTTGCGACCTCCCCCGCCAAACCCCCGGGGTTCGATCGAACCCAGGTTAAGAACCACTGGTCTAGATAATGAACCATTTCACCAACAGAACACATCTGTTTTTTTTTTTATCTGTGGGATGCCGAGAGCATGTTTTTTTGTTTTGGTGTTTTTCTTCCCAATGTTTTTAATAGAAATCCTTGAGTCACATGACTCGTAATGAGAAAATTCAGGGGGAAAATAATAATAATAATTATACACATTGGGGAGATGTATGAAAACCTGTGCAGAGGTAAAGTTGACCAGTTGCCCATAACAACCAATCAGATCGCTTCTTTCACTTTTCAGAGGCCTTTTTAAAAATGAAAGAAGCGATCTGATTGGTTGCTACGGGCAACTGGTCAACCTTTCCTCTTCACAGGTTTTGATAAACTCCCCCCCCCCCCCAGTGTTTTTAGCATAAATGCCACAAGTAAGAGTAAAGAAATGGGGGGGGGGGGGCAGTTTTTAGTGTTTTATTTTTTTAGGGGCAAAAAAAACCCATCAAACAAGAATTGCACCTGTTCCTAGGCTTAGGCTGGGATTAAACACGACTTATGTGTGGCGTTTTTCAAAGCTCACATTGTTTTATTTTTGGTGCCCCCCCCCCTTTTGAAAGACGTCTGTCCAGCTGTTGCCAAGCTACAACTCCAAGCATGCCCAGGGCATGCTGGGAATTGTAGCTTTGCAACAGATGGACAGCCACAAGGGATCAGTGGTGCAGTATGTCAATCTAGGACCATGATGTCTGATCTTGAACTGGCAGCAGGAGCCACGACCACTTTAAATCAGTGGCTGCCGGGATGTCTGACGAGTGACATCCTTTGCTCCAGACCACAACATCAGGGATCTCGTCAGACGTTCCGGCAGCCAGCGCTGCTCATTGAGCCTGCCAGAGCCGCACTGATCTGTGTAAGAAACCTATGGGCCCAGGCTGTTGGGGCCACCAAATTATATTACAAATACTGAGTGTCTGGTTAGGAGAAACAAGTATATTGCACCCACAGGGAGTAGCCCCATTTTAATAAAAAACTGCCCAAAATCCCTTAGATAACAGTCATACAGAATTAGAAAGCTTTTTTGTTTTTCAGCCAATCGGAGAGCAGCACTACTGAAATAGAACTCTCAGGAGGTAACAGCGTGTCACACATGTGATGTCATAGCCATTGTCCACCAGAGAGCAGCACTGAGCAGATATAACACTGCTCCTGCTCATTCTTCATCAGTGAGGGGCTGATGCTGGACACTGTAGGGGCCGAGAATGCAAAGTCACATACACTACTGTGACTGGTAAGTATCACATTGTTGTGTCCAAAAGGTCTTTAGTGCAGTTCAATGTGCTTTTCTATAATAAACATGTAGATAATCTATCTTTTGTTTTCCTATCTTAGATGCACTATTTCCAGGATGTGGAGTAGCATTTCCGGACCTACAGCAAGACGTATGATGAAGACGTAGATTTCCAGACCTATTCCAGAAGAATTTGGATGAAGGCACAGCCCCTCGAATCACGCACATACACAGACACATTTGCCCAAATTCTAGAGGTAACCTCCTTTAGTATGCCCAGAGGAAGGGCAATACAGTAGCCATGGATTCCCTACAGGTTTCCTCCCCTCTGGAGGTTTTTCCTGTCCTGAGTATTAGTTACTGTACGCTCTTTGTGAGTGATGGAGGTTACAAAAAATCCCCTACACAAACATTTTTATATATAACAAATAAAGTTCCCCTTTTTAAACCATTCTGTGACTTGTTTGACTCATTTATTTTATTTGTGTGAGAAAAATAGTGTTAGCAATATGGAGATGACATGAGGTTTTATTATTTAAGTGTCCAAAGCTGCTCTCCTGCACGATCTGCATAATGCGGTGCGGAGAGAGGCAACTGATGCTGGGGGGTACAGTTACCAAGACAACCATAGGACACCCAGCAAGTTCCATGCATGAGCCTATTTCTGATGAATGAGACCCTAGGAGAGCGGAGGAGGCAGGTGAGAAGACCTCCAGCCACCATTTTAATGATCACCAGATCGCCACAGGTGATTCGATCCTTGAATATAATGCCTGCATTGCCATAACCTGCTTTGATCACGGCATCTGAGGGGTTAATGACAAACATTAGAGCGATCGTTGATGATTGCCAATACTGGCAGGTCCCTGGCTGCAAGGACGTGTCATACATGATGCGAGCACCGGTCCATTGTTCACATCATGTACAGGGTGTAAATATACATCCAATCACATCAGGACATACTTTTACAGGGTCCACCTACTCAATTTTCATTGTAAGGCTATGTTCACATGGCCGAATGTCCACACAGAAAATGTATGCGCGGATAACCTGAAGATAGTGGAGCGGTGTCAGAACATGCTGGCACTAAGATTGTTCAGAAATTCGCTTTATCATAGACGCCAATGTATTTCTGAGCAGAATACGCAGAAAGAACTGACATGTCTATTCTTTTTGCGGATGCCAGAATTTGAATTCCTGTGCGGAAATTCTGCTGTGTGCACAGTGCACCAGAATCCAATTGAAATTAATGGGACTCTGCTGCAGCGGAATTTCCGTACGGTATATTCCTGTGCAATTCTGCATGGAAAACCTAATGAGTGAACATAGTCTAACAGTCATTAAAAAGAGTGGGGCGGTGCAAATAAGGGTGAGACCAAAGGGCACGGGCAAAGGGCCAGAGACAAAGGGGCGGCAAAATGAGGTTTTGCCTAGGGTGACAAAAATCCTTACACCAGCCCTGGCGGCCATGGCCCGAGCTGCCAAACAGGCAGGGTCCCTGTGCCATCTCAATCCCCTGCATATGAATTGTATATAGTCTATCACTTCCTGTGATGTCACGCATACATAACTCCTTGGGGACGGAGCCCATTATAATCCTAAGGACGAGAGCATTTTTTGCAATTCTGACCACTGTCACTTTAAGCATTAATAACTCTGGGATGCTTTTAATTTTCATTCTGATTCCGAGATAGTTTTTTTCGTGACATATTCTACTTTATGTTAGTGGTAAATTTTTGTCGATACTTGCATAATTTCTTGGAGAAAAATTCCAAAATTTTATGAAAAAATTGAAAATTTTGCATTTTTCTAACTTTGAAGCTCTCTGCATGTAAGGAAAACAGATATTCCAAATAAATGATATACTGATTCACATATACAATATGTCTACTTTATATTTTCATCATAAAGTTGACAAGTTTTTACTTTTGGAAGACATCAGAGGGCTTCAAAGTTCAGAAGCAATTTTCAAATTTTTCGCAAAATTTTAAAAATCTAGATTTTTCAGGGACCAGTTCAGTTTTTAAGTGGATTTGAAAGGTCTTCATATTTAGAAATACCCCATAAATGACCCCATTATAAAAACTACACCCCTCAAAGTATTCAAAATGACATTCAAAAAGTGTGTTAACCCTTTAGGTGTTTCACAGGAATAGCAGCAAAGTGAAGGAGAAAATTTAAAATCTTCATTTTTTATACTGGCATGTTCTTGTAGACCCAGTTTTTGAAACTTTACAAGGGGTAATAGGAGAAAAAGCCCCCCAAAATTTGTAACCCAATTTCTCTCGAGTAAGGAAATACCTCATATGTGTATGTCAAGTGTTCGGTGGGCGCAGTAGAGGGCTCAGAAGGGAAGGAGCGACAATGGGATTTTGGAGAGTGAATTTTGCTGAAATGGTTTTTGGGGGCATATCACATTTAGGAAGCACTACACAGTGGTCTCCAAACTGTGACCCTCCAGATGTTGCAAAACTTATCGCGATCTTCACTGCAGCCTTCTCCGCCGCACTTTCCGGCCGCCGCTCAGATGATGACGCTGCTGCTCCGGGATGCTGCCGCCTCCGCAGGTCCGGGTAAGTTGGGCCATGTTCCCCCTGCTCTGTACCGACTTCGATCAGTGGGCAGAGTGGGGGGAAATGAACTCTAACCCCCCCCCCCCTCCTGCCATTGGTGGTCAGCCTGACCGACCAATGGCAGGGGATAGGAGGGGGTGGCAAAACTGCCACCTCACTCCTATCCTTTAGGCTGGTCACGCTTATTTTCCGGGAGATCGAGTCACCAGTGACCCGATTTGCCCGGATCGCGGCAAATCACAGGTCTGAATTGACCTGCGATTTGCTGCGATCGCCAACATGGGGGGGGGGGGGTCTCAGGACCCCCCTAGGCATTGCCACGGGATGCCTGCTGATAGATATGGATACGCCCTCCGTCCTTAAGTGACGGGACGCAAATGAGCACGACCAGTATTTTTTTTTGCAAGAAAGGTGGCAACCCTAGCAGGCATCCCATTGCATTCTGTCAGTGACCGGCACCTTCTGTAGGACACAGGCAAACAAAGTACCCGTTGCTTTCAATGGACATGAGGGGTGTCACAGAAAGAAAGCCAGGGCTCGAGTCCTGAGGGAACTCATAGGAACGGCGTCCCTGCACTTTTACCACAGCAGGAACGACGTTCCCTTTAGCAGTCCACCTGCAGGACCAACTCTGTGCCCGAATCTTTTGGCTGCTGGACTGGACTGTGGCTGCTCTTCCTTGTCTTCCCCTGCACAGCCGGTTATACAGCCAGTGCACTGTGCAGGGGAAGAGGCCGCAGTTATATGGAGCAGTTTAGGAGGAAGATCACTCACCAACATTAGGTCCGTAGCTCCTGGAATGGCATCATGATAGGGGCGGGGCCTTTATCGAGAAGGGGTGGGGCCTCCTGGGCTGCACTATTATATAGTATTACAGCGTACAGGAAGCAAGTGGTAAGTGTGTTAGGGGGCAGTGATATTATTTAAAAGGGACTGTGTGTTAGAGAGGAGGTGGTGTTATTTACATGGGACTGTGTTAGAGAAAGGTGAGTAGTCTAATTTATATGAAACTGTATGTTGAAGAGAGGGAAGTGTTATTTACATGGGACTGCATGTTGGAGAGAGAGGGTGGTGTTATTTACATGGGACTGTATGTAGGAAAGTGGAGTAATTTTATTTACATAGGAATGTGTTAGGTTTAAGGTAGGGAAGTGATATTTACATGGAACAGTATATTGGAGGGGACTGTAGCTGGCTTGTCCCCCTGTGCACTGCAGTCTGCTGGGGGCGCTATTTGAAGTATCATTACAATTATTGGTAGGGTGAGGGATGCAGGCCTTCAATGGGGTCTGCGGCTGATTTTCCGCAATGGAAATTCTGCTGCCGGAAATATGCAACAGAGAGCCCGCCCCCATTCAAACTCGCAGAAGAACACACTTTGCTAACTCGCAATAAAATCCGCCCATATGAACGAGCCCTTAAGGTCTGTAAACGCAAGCTGATTTCGCACAGATTTTGCTACTATTGACTTCATTAGATCAGCAGAAAACCTGCAAAAGTGTCAGATTTGCAGATTTTCTGCAGACCAATCAAAGTCAATGGTAGCAAAATCCCCTGCAGATTTTCTGCAGAAAATGTGCTGCCTGAAATATGCACAAAATCCCCTTGTGTGAACGGACCCTATTTTTGCTGCAGATTTGCTGTAGCAGATTTTGCTGGTCATTGACTTCGATAGGTAGCAATATCTGTTACAGCAAATCTATAGCAGAAAACATGCACGTTTGAACTGACCCTTATGGCTTGTTCACCCGAGCGGATTTTTGACAGCAGAATTTCTACTGAGGAAAATCCGCTGCAGACCCCATTGAAGTCAATGGGGTCTGTGCCATTTTTCCTCCAGTGAAATCCAAGAAATGTATGAAGCAATCTCCCGGTATAGTAGTGCAATCAGCGGCGCTCTCCTCACAGTGGGGACAGGCTAATAGAAAGTAACCGGCATGGAACGGACTTTTAAAATAACAAACAATTTATTTTGCTAAAGCATGACAATGAACAACGGCGGGACCCCCTCTTCCTCAGGTTCTGATTGGGGCTTGGGTATGATGTCCTGGTATATTGTCCACAACCAGAGGTTTAGTAAACTGGAAATAACTTTACTGCAACGTTTATGCAGGTTAACAGGTAGTAACAGTCTTTACAGAGGACCGGACTTTAGGTTCCTCACAGTTGGTTGGGACCTTTTAGGGAATATAAGCTCTGAGGTTTGCTTTACGCTGTTCCACTGAATTTAGGGTTTGGTTTAGTTTCAGTAGTCACGTAGATTTAGGATTGAGTTTAGTTGAACTCACAGTTTAGTATTCGTCTGAAGTTAGCAGGCTTCAGGCCTAGATTTGTCTTGCAGGTATGCACGGAGCTTCTCTCTCTCTGCTAGTCTGGAACCCAAGAGGGTGATCATTGGATACAGCGCCCTTATATGGCCAGGGGGCAGGCTCATAGCTTATTGGTTCCACCAACTGTCAGTCCCTTCACAAAGCATTGTGGTACATCATGTGACCCACTCACGTGACCTGGAAGGTCCTTAAGTTTAACTTAACAGCAGGCTTAGTAGTCATGTGACCTAAGTTCCTGGAAGTACTATACCTATATATATATATATATTATATACATCAAACATATAAAATTAAAGAATGAAGAGGTGACAAGGGGTTATCCCACTAGGAGGATCCTACTGATACACAGGAACTCTGACTTTGGGACTTAGCACACAAGATACGGTACAATGTACGGTACCAGGACATCACAGATATATATATATTCTGGGGGCGTGGCAGAGGGTGTGGTTAGGGGTAGGGGTGTGGCTGGAAATCTTGGGTGATTTCCCACACTTTTTTTCCAGGACTTGGCCCCTGAAGAAAGCCATTCACTGCGGCATCTTGGTCATTAGCTCGGTCAGTCTGGTCACGGCCGGAGGGGTTGTTGTGCAAAAATGTCATAAATCAGTGCCTAAACTGTGCACCTAGGAAACCACACCCAGTAAGTGCCCACTGCATTCACCAGCACAGAAAGCCATATATGCCAGCTGAAAGCCGCCACATAAATGCGGCACGCGCTGTACGCCGCGACTCAAATATATAGCACAGCCTGTATGCAGCCTGTTCCAACCTATCGAACATTCATTTAGGATGGGATTATACTTGACACATTTGTCAAAAAAAAAACAATGCTCGCTGTGGGCCCGTTGAAACCCCAGACACCAATGGTGTTTCCTTCATCCTTTTATGGGGTTATTAGGCTATCAAATTTGTGGGAGGCCGCGAGTATAGTTTTTTTGTTTTTGTTATGAAGTTTTGGTGTTTTTCTTCCCAATTTTTCAATAGAAATCACATGATGAAAGAATTACATGACTTGTAACGAGAAAAGCTGGGGAAGGAAAAAAAAAACACCAACGGGAAAAAAAAAGAAGCCTATTATCCTATTATAATAATAGTAACACATATTGGGGGAGAAGCATGAAGACCTGTGCAGAGGAAAATTGACCAGTTGTCCATAGCAACCAATCAGATCGCTTCTTTCACTTTACAGAGTCCTTTTTAAAAATTAAAGAAACTGGGGGGCGTGGCCCCGCTGCCGAGATGGATAGACGTGCGCTAGCTGAGCTCCGTCCTTAACCCCTTAAGGACCCAGCCCAAATATACCTTAAGGACCCGGCCATTTTTTGAACATCTGACCACTGTCACTTCAAGCATTAATAACTCTGGGATGCTTTTACCTTTCATTCTGATTCCGAGATTGTTTTTTCGTGACATATTCTACTTTATGTAAGTGGTAAAATTTTGTCGATACTTGCATCATTACTTGCAAATTCCAAAATTTGATGAAAAAATTGAAAATTTTGCATTTTTTTAAACTTTGAAGCTCTCTGCTTGTAAGGAAAATGGATATTCCAAATAAATTATACATTGATTCACATATACAATATGTCTACTTTATGTTTGCATCATAAAGTTGAGATGTTTTTACTTTTGGAAAACATCAGAGGGCTTCAAAGTTCAGCAGCAATTTTCCAATTGTTCACAAAATTTTCAAAATCTGAATTTTTCAGGGGCCAGTTCAGTTTTGAAGTGGATTTGAAAGGTCTTCATATTAGAAATACCCCACAAATGACCCCATTATAAAAACTGCACCCCTCAAAGTATTCAAAATGACATTCAGTAAGTGTGTTAACCCTTTAGGTGTTTCACAGGAATAGCAGCAAAGTGAAGGAGAAAATTCAAAATCTTCATTTTTTACACTCGCATGTTCTTGTAGACCCAGTTTTTGAATTTTTACAAGGGGTAATAGATGAAAAATCCCCCCAAAATTTGTAACCCAATTTCTCTCGAGTAAGGAAATACCTCATATGTGTATGTCAAGTGTTCGGCGGGTGCACTAGAGGGCTCAGAAGGGAAGGAGCGACAATGGGATTTTGGAGAGGGAATTTTGCTGAAATGGTTTTTGGGGGGCATGTCACATTTAGGAAGCCCCTATGGTGCCAGAACAGCAGAAAACCCCAACATGGCATACCATTTTGGAAACTAGACACCTCAAGGCACGTAACAAGGGGTCCAGTGAGCCTTAACACCCCACAGGTGTTTGACGACTTTTCGTTAAAGTCGGATGTGTAAATGAAAAAAAAATTTTTTTCACTAAAGTGCAGTTTTTCCCCCCCAAATTTACCATTTTTACAAAGGGTAATGGGAGAAAATGCCCCCCCAAATTTGTAACCCCATCTCTTCTGAGTAAGGAAATACCCCATGTTAAATGACGTAAAATGCTTTGCAGGCGAACTACAATGCTCAGAAGAGAAGGAGTCACATTTGGCTTTTTTGAGAGCAACTTTTGCTGAAATGGTTTTTTGGGGGCATGTCACATTTAGGAAGCCCCTGTGGTGCCAGAACAGCAAAAAATACCCACATGGCATACTATTTTGGAAACTACACCCCTCAAGGAACGTAACAAGGGGTCTGCTGAGCCTTAACACCCCACAGGTGTTTGACGACTTTTCGTTAAAGTTGGATGTGTAAATGAGAAAAAAAATTTTTTTTTTACTAAAATGCAGTTTTCCCCCTAAATTTCACATTTTTACAAGGGGTAATAGGAGAAAATGACCCCCAAAATTTGTAACCCCATTTCTTCTGAGTATGGAAATACCCCATGTTAGGACGTAAAATGCTCTGCTGGCGAACTACAATGCTCAGAAGAGGAGGAGCGCCATTGAGCTTTTGGAAAGAGAATTAGTTTGGAATGGTAGTCAGGGGCCATGTGCATTTACAAAGCCCCCCGTGGTGCCAGAACAGTGGACCCCCCCACATGTGACCCCATTTTGGAAACTACACCCCTCGCAGAATTTAATAAGGGGTGCAGTGAGTATTTACACCCCACAGATCTTTGGAACAGTGGCCTGTGCAAATGAAAAATTTAATTTTTCATTTTTACGGACCACTGTTCCAAAAATCTGTCAGACACCTGTGGGGCGTAAATGCTCACTGTACCACTTATTACATTACGTGAGGGGTGTAGTTTACAAAATGGGGTCACATGTGTCGGGGGTCCATTGTTCTGGCACTATGGGGGCTTTGTAAACACATGTGGCCTTCAATTCCGGACAAATTTTCTCTACAAAATCCCAATGGCGCTCCTTCTCTTCTGAGCATTGTAGTTCGCCCGCAGAGCACTTTAAATTCACATATGGGGTATGTTCTTACTCAGAAGAGATGGGGTTACAAGTTTGGGGGGGCTTTTTTCCTATTTTCCCTTGTGAAAATGAAAAATTTAGGGTAACACCAGCATTTTAGTGAAAAAATATAATTTTTTTCATTTTCCCATCCAACTTTAATGAAAATTCGTCAAACACCTGTGGGGTGTTCAGGCTCACTATACCCTTGTCACGTTCGGTGAGGGGTGTAGTTTCCAAAATGGGGTCACATGTGAGTATTTTTTTTTTTTTGCGTTTGTCAGAACCGCTGTAAAATCAGCCACCCCTGTGCAAATCACCAATTTAGGCCTCAAATGTACATGGTGCACTCTCCCTTCTGAGCCTTGTTGTGCGCCGGCAGAGCATTTTACGCCCACATCTGGGGTATTTCCGTACTCAGGAGAAATTGCGTTACAAATTTTGGGGGTCTTTTTTTCCTTTTACCGCTTGTGGAAATAAAAAGGGGGCAACACCAGCATGTTAGTGTAAAAACTTTTTTTTTTTTTTAAACTAACAGGCTGGTGTAGCCCCCAACTTTTCCTTTTCACAAGCGATAAAAAGAAAAAAAGACCCCCAAAATTTGTAGTGCAATTTCTCCCGAGTACGGAGATATCCCCTATATGGCCCTAAACTGTTTCCTTGAAATACGACAGGGCTCCGAAGTAAGAGAGCACCATGCGCATTTGAGGACTAAATTAGGGATTGCATAGGGGTGGACATAGGGGTATTCTACGCAAGTGATTCCCAAACAGGGTGCCTCCAGCTGTTGCTAAACTCCCAGCATGCCTGGACAGTCAGTGGCTGTCCAGAAATGCTGGGAGTTGTTGTTTTGCAACAGCTGGAGGCTCCGTTTTGGAAACCCTGCCGTACAAGACGTTTTAAATTGTTTATTGGGGGGGGGGGGACAGTGTAAGGGGTGTATATGTAGCGTTTTACCCTTTATTAGGTGTTAGTGTAGTGTAGTGTTTTTAGGGTACATTCGCACTGGCGGGTTACGGTGAATTTCCCGCTAGGAGTTTGCGCTGTGGCGAAAAATTTGCCGCAGCCCAAACTTGAAGCAGGAAATTTACTGTAAACCCGTCTATGTGAATGTACCCTGTACTTTCACATGGGGGGGGGGCAAACCTCCTGTTTCAAAACTACAACTCCCAGCATGTACTGACAGACCGTGCATTCTGGGAGTTGTACTTTTGCAACAGCTGGAGGCACACTGGTTGGAAAACCTTCAGTTAGGTTCTGTTACCTAACTCAATATTTTCCAACCAGTGTGCCTCCAGCTGTTGCAAAACTACAACTCCCAGCATGTACTAATCACCGAAGGGCATACTGGGAGATGTAGTTATGCAACAGCTGGAGGTACCCGACTACAACTCCCAGCATGCCGAGACAGCTGTTTGCTTTCTGGGCATGCTGGGAATTGCAGTTTAGCAACATCTGGAGAGCTACAGTTTTTAGATCACTGCACAGTGATCTCCAAACTGTGGACCTCCAGATGTTGCAAAACTACAACTCCCAGCATGCCCAGACGACAAACAGCTATGTGGGCATGCTAGGAGTTGTAGTTTTGCAACATCTGGAGGGATATAGTTTAGAGACCACTGTATAGTGGTCTCAAACTGCAGCCCTCCAGCTGTTGCAAAACTACATATTCCAGCATGCCCAAACAGCTGTCTGGGCATGCTGGGAGTTGTAGTTTTGCAACATCTGGAGGGCTACAGTTAGAGACCACGGTCTCGACTGTAGCCCTTCAGATCTACTTACCGGCTTCCATAGGATCCCGGCAGCCGTCCTCTTCAGACGCACGTGATGCCGCCCGCCGATCAACGTCGCCGCAGTCTCCGGACGGGTAAGTGGACGTCGGCGCCCGGTCCCCTTCGGTTCCCCGTTCTGCCCCGCCTATTGTGGGTGGGCAGAACGGGGAAAACGAAAGTTAACCCCCCCCGCCCCCGGTCTGCTATTGGTCGTCGCCTCTGACGATCAATAGCAGACCAATAGCAGTGATAGGAGGGGTGGCAACCCTGCCACCTCACTCCTATGCCTACAGGGGGATCGTGGGTGTCTTAGACAACCGCGATCCCCCTTCTATTCCGGGTCACAATAGACCCGTATAACCCGGAATCGGCGCTAATCGCAAGTGTGGGGGGGGGGGCTGGGTTTGGGGTCTCGTAGGGGTCTGATGACCCCCCTGGGCATTTGCACGGGGTGCTTGCTGATTGATATCAGCAGTCACCCCGGCCCGGTCCCCGCCCGGCGCGCGGCGGGGACCGAAATTCCCACGGGCGTATGGATACGCCCTGGGTCCTTAAGTACCAGGACGTCAAGGCGTATCCATACGCCCTAGGTCCTTAAGTGGTTAAAGGGGTTATCCAGGAAAAAACTTTTTTTTACATATATGAACTGGCTCCAGAAAGTTAAACAGATTTGTAAATTACTTCTATTAAAAAATCTTAATCCTTTCAATACTTATGAGCTTCTGAAGTTAAGATTGTTCTTTCTGTCTAAGTGCTCTCTGATGACACGTGTCTCGGGAACAGCCCAGTTTAGAAGAGGTTTGCTATGGGGATTTGCTTCTAAACTGGGCGGTTCCCGAGACACGTGTCATCTGAGAGCACTTAGACAGAAAAGAACAACCTTAACTTCAGAAGCTCATTAGTACTGAAAGGATTACGATTTTTTTAATAGAAGTAATCTACAAATCTGTTTAATTTTCTGGAGCCAGTTCATATATATATAAAAAAGGAAGCCAGTCCAGCACTCCACGCTGACAAAGGTCCCCTTCACCCCCCACGCGGCCTGCTCCCAAGATGGCGGCGGCAACACTGAGCGCACGCTTTCGCCGAAGAACCAGCGAGATGCAGCGATCTTCTCCATACTCCGCTGCACCACCGCTCTACCTCAGTCTTGGCGCTCCACCTGACCCAGGCATCTGAAAATGATCTTACCGCGGACATTCCACCTTCACACGGCCGTGATACGGTAAGCCCTCGCGGCGCCCGGAGCAGCTGCTCTTCCCTTGGTGCTGCGGCCCACTAACAATTTGATATGCTATTCTGTGCTCTATACATATGAATTTATTGTCCATCAATTTTGGTATTCAAACCTGATTGTCCATCCCTTCCAGCATTATTTGTTTATTAGACGGGCAATAATTATTTATTTAATTATTATTATGTTCACATATGGATGCACTTTTTACAATGTGTTTCTTTAAAATTTTGCCTCATATTTTCCATGCTTTTTGTGAACTATTTAGCACCTTGATACAGCTTATTCTTACGTGATTTTTACTAATTTATCTCACATTAATCTATGAAATTTTGTCATATTTATTCTGTACAGCCGACAACGACTTTAATAATATTGGGGTTGCTAAGTAGGTACTGGGCATCAATTAAATGGCCGAAGTATCACTCTAAGAACTCTAAGTTGAAGTCCTCAGTATATAGTTGCAGCCCCCCCCCCCCCACACACATCTATCATACATACTCACATCTATCATACAGACACACACACATCATACATACACACACAAGCATACATACATCTAGCTTACACACATCTATCATACATGCATTACATATATGCACACATCAAACATACACACATCTATTAGGCCCCTTTCACACTACCGTTGTCAAGCGGTAGTGTGACGGCCATCGGGGCTGCCAGGGAAAATAGCGGGAGGAAAAATACATCATGCAATGTTTTTTTCCACCCACTACTGCTGCTGAAAAACAGCGGAGCCCAACAGACCCCATTGGCTATAGAAAAAAAAAAGGGCACCCTCCTGTAAGGGAGGAGGGTGTCCAGGCACCAGAAAATGGCGGCAGACTCACCCATTGGGGGGGGGGGGGGGGCGGTCCCTCGGTTGAAGTGGGCAATACAGGTCCTGGCACTGTAAGGCACTCCCCTGTGAGTGGGGGGAGTGTCCGGGTGCCGGATCTTGTTGGTTCAGGGGGATGTTCCCTGGGTGATGTGGTCGGTACTGGTTCTGGTGCTGCGGGGCATTCCCCTGTGAAGGGAGAGGTTCCCTGTGCGTTAACTGCAGTAGGTGGGGCTGGAGTGCGTCTGGAGGGACAGCTCCCGCCAAGATCTTTGACATTGTATAAGGGTGTGGGGCCATCTATGCTGGAGGCGGAGCCTGTATCTGTGCCCCAAGAGACTGGACAGAAGAGCCGTGCAGCTCCAATCCATAAACCGGCAACTCTTATACCTGGAGCAATAGACCCAGCCAGCCCAGCCTGTAACACATCAAGGGAGAGAGAGAGAGTGTAGGAAAGAGTCAAAGTGAGAGCAAAAATGTGAATAAAAATGGTAATGTGCAGAATGTGAGTTATGGTAGTGTGCATGGGAGGAGTTGTAGTAGCTGTGTGGATGAGGGGGTGCAAGCGGAGAAAAAGAGAGGGGAGCAAGTGGGGTGCATGAGAAAAGTGCAGGTGGAGTGCAAGAAAGGGGTTCATGTGGAGTGAAAAAGAGGGTGGTGCAAGTGTGGTGCTTAAGAGGGGTGCAAGTGGAGTGCAAGAGAGGGGTGCAAGTGGAGTAAAAGAGAGGGGTGCAAGTGAGGCGCATGAGAAGAGTGCAAGTGGAGTGAAAGAAAGGGGTGCAAGTGGAGTGAAAGAGAGGGGTGCAAGTGGGGTGCATGAGAGGGGTGCAAGAGGAGTAAAAGAGAGGGGTGCAAATGGAGTGCAAGAGAGGGGTGCAAGTGGAGTGAAAGAGAAGGAAGCGAGTGGGGTGCATGAGAGGGGAGCAAGTGGGGTGTATGAGAGGGGTGCAAGTGAAATGTAGGTGAGGAGTGGTAGTGGTATGCAAAAGAGAGGCGTTATGGCTGTTGCTTATGTTAGAAACAAGGGTCCTGGTTTGAGGTCTGGGTCAGGTCTTGGTATAGTGCCCCCCTAGTTCTACTAGAAGTAGCTAGTGGCTACTTCTCCCAGAAGTTATGCCAGTGTCACTGCCGGGGGATCAGGGGGATCCGGCCCCTGTATCGTGAGTCATCAGACATGGAGCGATCTTTGCTCCAAGCTGATGACAAGTGGGTGCTGCAGGAGCGATTGCGGGGGTCCCCAGTGGCAGGACCCCAGCATATAGACATCTTATCCCCTATCCTTTGGCTAGGGGATAAGATGTCTTGGGGCGGAGTACCCCATTAAGGACCAGGCCAATATTATTTTAGCATTTTTGTTTTTTCCTCCTCGCCTTCCATCCACAGACCAATATGAGGGCTTGTTTTTTGCGCAACCACTACTACAACCAATTGTAATTGTAATGATGTCACTCATTTCACCATAAAATGTACACCAAACCCCCCAAAATTATTATTTGTGTGAGGAAATGTAAATGAAAACTGCAGTTTTGCAAATTGTGGAAGGTTTAGTTTTCACGCTGTACACTTTACGGAAAAAATTGCATGTTTTATTTATTGTGTGGGTCAATAGGATTAAAATGATACCCATCTTTACATACTTTTCTATTATTGTACTGCTTTTGAAAAATCTAAAACTTTTTTTTACAAAATCAGTATGTTTAAAATTGCCCTATTTTGACCACCTTTTCCATGTTTCCGTATATAGGGCTGTATGAGGGATCATTTTTTGCACCATGACCTGTCGTGTTTTTAGTCACATTAATTTTCATGGGAATGTGATGTGACCAAAACGCAGCAATTTTTTTTTTTTTTTTACGTTTACACTGTTCACCGTACAGGATCATTAACATTATATTTTGTTTGGACTTTTATGCACACGGCGATAATAAAAATGTCTATAATTGATCATGGCATCTGAGGAGTTAATGACGAACATCAGTGCGATAGTTGATTTCCACCATTACTAGCGGGTCAATGGCTGCTGATAGCAGCCAGGAACTGCCGTGCATGATACGAGCATCAGTCCGGTGCTCACATCATGTACAGGATGTAAATATACATCCTGGTGCATTAAGTGCAATGTCTTCAGGACACACATTTGTATCCATTGTCCTTAAGGGGTTAACAGGCATGCCCGGAATGGCAGTCGCAGACAGTCCCTCTCTCGCAAAGTCTCCCAATAGCAGCAATCTTTTATCTAAGCTGCTGCTTGCTGAGTCAGCCTGTCTGTAGGGTGTAATTACTTAGTGATGATTGTAAGGCTATGTTCACATGGCCAAATGTTCACACAGAAAATGCATGTGCGGATGTTCTGCAGGTAATGGAGCAGTGGCAGAACATGCCATCAATAGGACTGCTCGGAAATTCGCCATCTCATAGACGGCTATGTATTTCTGAGCAGGATACACTGGAGAAAAAGACATTTCTATTCTTTAGTCAGAAGGCCGGGATGCAAAGGGTGAGTGCCAAAGGTGAAGAGTGTGTGGTGCAGTGTGTTCACTCTTTTTTTTTTGAAAGCCGAGGTACGTGCTCTCAAATCACCCAAGTGCAAGTAAAAAGTGATTGTGTTCACACAAAAAACCTTGCATGAGGATGCGGTCTATTGCAAGCCCTTCTCCGAAAGCCTTCACCTCCGGGCCAAAAGGCACCTGCAAGGTTCCAGGTACAATGTCCCCTTTCGCCGAAGCTACTCGAGGACCGAAAGTGTTCCCGGCAGACAACTAGCCGTTAACCAGGTTGTCACCAAGGAACCAGTATAACCGGTTTGACATCCTGCCGAAACAGGGTTGCCACGGGGTATAGCAGGGAGGTGAGGAACCTCATGGCCACACACACCTCCCCTAGATCGGCAGGAGGGACACCCAGAAGGGCTACCGCACCCTACCAAATCCTAGTGAACAAACAGAACACAAATAGTGGACACAGTGACAAAAAGAATAAATAAATAAGTGGATGTGCGCAGTGTATAATACTGCCCGGACATCTGACCGGATCTATAAAAAATTCTCCGATCCTAGCCGGAAAGCCGGGATACTAAGGGTGAGTGCCCAGAAGAGTGAGAGAAAAAATGCGTGCTACGTGCTTTTCTTCAAGTGGGGTTGCGAATCCCAAGTGAATTCCGGCACCCTGGGGTCACCACTCCCAGGGCACTTGTTCACCTCTGCCTTCACTCTACCCAGACCTTAAGACGAGATCCAGCAGGAACAGGTCTCATCAGAGATGACTGCTGCCCTCCACAGCCATCCCTGGTACACCTGTCTACTGTGTGGTTCCCCATCCTGCCTTGGTAGTCTTCAACACCGCCAACTAACAGGAAAGGTACTACACTTGATCTTAGCCAAAAACACAGAGAGCTATAACTACCAGTGAGTTTCATCACCTTAGGGTCACCACTCCCCGAGGCACAAAAGTACCTCGGCTCTAAACCCTCAATCAGCCTAGTCCCAGCCAGAGTGATTGTTGTGCAAAACTGAGCTACTTTTGTAAAAGTTTCATGTTATAAATCAGTGTGTAAACTGTGCACCTTGAAAACCACACCTAGTTTTTAAATACCCGCGGAACATCCTTTCTATCACTTAAGTGCAAGAAAAAGTGCAAACGTGTCACACTAAAAAAAACGTGCACAAGGATGCAGTCTATCGCAAAGCCCTTGTCTGAAATGAGAGAGGCCCCCCCAACGAAACTGCCCTTCCCCTCTGGGCCAGGAGGCACCTGCAAGGGTCCAGGCTCAATGTCCCTTTTCATCGAAGGTACTAGAGGACCACAAGTGCTCCCGGCGTCAGCCCAAGAATCCACCTGCAAAGCTATATACTATGGCATCCTGTCTATACAGGGATGCCCGAGGTTTGCCAGGAGGTGCGGAATCTGATGGCCACAAACACCTCCCCTGGACCGTCAGGAGGGACACCCAGAAGGGCTTACTGCATCCTGACAAATCCTGTGACAAACAAAAACATGTTCAAGTAGCACAGTGAAAAAACAGACATAAATAATTAAATTAATGTGCGCTGTGAAGTACGGCCCGGACATCCAGCAGGATGTATAAAAATGTCCCCGATCCTAGCCAGAAGTCTGGGAATCAAAGGGGTGATTGCCAAAGGTGAAGAGTGCGTGGTGCAGAGGTTCCACTCAGTAAGCTATTACACCCAGTGAGATTTGGCACCTCAGGTTCACCATTCCCCCAGACACAGTAGTACCTCGGCCTTCAACCCCCTCAGCCTCATGGTGAGACCTGGAGGGGAAAGGTCACATGAGAGCAGCCGTCGAGCTGATTCCTCAGACCCAGCCCCGGAATGCCCCAAGGCACCTGCCCCCTCCATGCAGCATCCATCCTACATCAATGGCAGAGACTAGACCACTGATAAGAACAGATACTACACTTGGTCTTAGCCAAAAGGCCGAGAGCCATATATGCCATCAGAACGCAGCCACATAAATGCGACACGTGCTGTACGCCGCAACTATGCAAATATATAGCACAGCCTGCAGCCTGTTCCAATTTATTGTGAAAACACAAATTTCGGCTCCGATTACACTTGGCGTGTTTGACAGAAAAAAACACCATGCTCGCTGCGGGCACATGTTATGTTGGAATCAATAGGATAATATGAAATGCCAGACACTAATGGGGTTTTCTTCATCCTCTTATGGCCTTATCAAATCTGTGGGATGTGGAGAGCATGTTTTTTTTTTTTATGAAGTTTTGGTGTTTTTCTTCCCAGTGTTTTTTAAAAGAAATCCTTGAGTCACATGAGCGAAAGAATCTGAGAAAAGCCAGGGGGAAAATAATAATACACATTGGGGGAGATGTATGAAAACCTGTGCAGAGGTAAAGTTGACCAGTTGCCCATAGCAACCAATCAGATCGCTTCTTTCACGTTTCAGAGGACTTTTTAAAAGTGAAAGAAGCTATCAGAATGGTTGCTATGGGCAACTGGTCAACTTTTCCTCTTCACAGGTTTTAATAACCCCCCCCCCCCCCCCCTAGTGTTTTTAGTAAAAATTTCACAAAAGATGGCAGAGAAAAGAAATGAGGGGGGTAGTTTTTGGTGTTTTTTTTTTTTTTTTTTGCAAAAAAGAGAAACCCATCAAACAAGAATTGCATCTGTTCCTAGGCTTAGGCTGGGATTAAACACAACTTATGTGTGGCGTTTTTCAAAGCCCACAGTGCTTTATCCCCCCCCCCCCCTTTCGTCAGACGTCTGTCCAGCTGTTGCAAAGCTACAACTCCAAGCATGCCCAGGGCATGCTGGGAGTTGTAGCTTTGCAACAGATGGACAGCCACAGGGGATCAGTGGTGATGTATGTCAATCTAGGACCATGGTGTCTGATCTTGAACCGGCAGCAGGAGCCACAACCATTTTAAATCAATGGTTGCAGGGACGTCTGACGAGTGAAATCTTTCGCTCCAGACCACAACGTCAGGGATGTCACTCGCCAGACGTCCCAGCAGCCAGTGCTGCTCAATGAGCCTGCCAGAGCCGCACTGATCTGTGTAAGAAACCTATGGGCCCAGGCTGTTGGGGCCACCAAATTATATTACAAATACTGAGCGTCTGGTAAGGAGAAGCAAGTATAACGCACCAAATCCCTTAGATAACAGTCATACAGAATATATTAGAAAGCTTTTTTGATTTTCAGCCAATCAGAGAGCAGCACTACTGAAATAGAACTCTCAGGAGGTAACAGCGTGTCACACATGTGATGTCATAACCATTGTCCACCAGAGAGCAGCACTGAGCAGATATAACACTGCTCCTGCTCATTCTTCATCAGTGAGGGGCTGATGCTGGACACTGTAGGGGCCGAGAATGCAAAGTCACATACACTACTGTGACTGGTAAGTGTCACATTGTTGTGACCAAAAGGTCTTTAGTGCAGTTCAATGTGCTTTTCTATAATAAACATGTAGATAATCTATCTTTTGTTTTCCTATCTTAGATGCACTATTTCCAGGATGTGGAGTAGCATTTCCGGACCTACAGCAAGACGTTGGATGAAGACGTAGATTTCCAGACCTATTCCAGAAGAATTTGGATGAAGGCACAGCCCCTCGAATCACGCACATACACAGACACATTTGCCCAAATTCTAGAGGTAACCTCCTTTAGTATGCCCAGAGGAAGGGCAATACAGTAGCCATGGATTCCCTACAGGTTTCCTCCCCTCTGGAGGTTTTTCCTGTCCTGAGTATTAGTTACTGTACGCTCTTTGTGAGTGATGGAGGTTACAAAAAATCCCCTACACAAACATTTTTATATATAATAAATAAAGTTCCCCTTTTTAAACCATTCTGTGACTTGTTTGACTCATTTATTTTATTTGTGTGTGAAAAATAGTGTTAGCAAAACGTGGATGACATGAGGTTTTTTAAGTGTCCAAAGCTGCTCTCCTGCACGATCTGCATAATGCGGTGCGGAGAGAGGCAACTGATGCTGGGGGGTACAGTTGCCGAGGCAACCATAGGACACCCAGCAAGTTCTATGCACAAGCCTTTTTCTGATGAATGAGACCCTAGGAGAGCGGAGGAGGCACCCTGTGCCCTAATGTTCTCGGCTGCTGGACTGGACTGTGGCCGCTCTTCCTTGTCTTCCCCTGCACAGCCGGGTAGTACAGCCAGTGCACTGTGCAGGGGAAGAGGCGTAGTTGTTCTATGGAGCAGTTTAGGAGGAAGATCACTCACCACCATTAGGTCCGTAGCTCCTGGAATGGCATCATGATAGGGATGGGGCCTATTTCGGGAAGGGGTGGGGCCTCCTGGTCCTGGGCTGCACTATTATACAGTGGTCCCTCAACATACGATGGTAATTCGTTCCAAACGACCCATCGTTTGTCGAATCCATCGTATGTTGAGGGATCCGTGCAATGTAAAGTATAGGAAGCTGTACTCACCTGTCCCCGCCGCTCCGGACCGCGTCCTCACCGCTCCCGATGCTGTCCCAGGGGCTCCCGATGCTGTCCCGCTGCTCCGGTGTCTTCTTCGCGATCCTCCGGCTTCTTCCGCTTCTTCTGCAGGGTCCGGGCGTCGCTTTCTGGTGATGTTATTACGCTGCTGCGCCGGCGCGGCGTGCATAGTGACGTAATAACGACGCCGGAAAGCGAGGCCCGGACCCTGGAGAAGATGTGGAAGACACCGGAGGATCGCGAAGTGGACCCGGAGCAGCGGGAATAGGTAAGTGAACCTGCCAGGGATGCTTAAACTGCTATCCGACAGCAGCTTAAGCATTTTGCGCTGTCGGATAGCAGTTAATGCGATGGCCCCGACATATAAAAGCATCGTATGTCGATGCTGACTTCGACATGCGATGGCCTCTGAGAGGCCATCGTATGTCGATTTTATCATATGTCGGGGCCATCGCAGGTCGGGGGCTTACTGTATAGTACTACAGCATACAGGAAGCAAGTGGTAAGTGTGTTAGGGGCAGTGATATTATTTACATGGGACTGTGTGTTAGAGAGGAGGTGGTGTTATTTACATGGGACTGTTTGTTAGACAGGGGAGTAGTCGATTTACATGGGACTGTATGCTGAAGAGAGGGAAGTGTTATTTACATGGGACTGCATGTTTGAGAGAGAGGGGGTGGTGTTATTTGCATAGGACTGTTTGTTGGATAGATGGGAGCAGTGTTATTTACATGGGAATGCATGTTGGAGAGAGGAAAGTATTGTAATTTACATAAGACTGTATGTTGAAGAGAAGGGGGTAGTGCTATTTACACGGGATTGTATGTAGGAGAGTAGAGTAGTGGTATTTACATGGGACTGTATGTAGAATGCATGGGAACGACGTTCCTGCACTTTTTTCACAACAGGAACGTTGTTCCCATTACAGGCATCCTGCAGGACTGGCTGTGTCTGTGCCCATTTACTGTGAAATCAAAATCAGTGACAGGAGGCAACAGCTAATTAACCCCTTAAGGACCAGGCCAATTTTATTTTTGCATTTTAGTTTTTTCCTCCTCGCCTTCTAAAAATCATAACTCTCTTATATTTCCATCCACAGACCCATATGAGGGCTTTTTTTTTGCGTCACCAATTGTACTTTGTAATTACCGTATTTATCGGCGTATAACACGCACTTTTTAGGCTAAAATTTTTAGCCTAAAGTCTGTGTGCGTGTTATACGCCGATACACCCCAGGAAAGGCAGGGGGAGAGAGGCCGTCGCTGCCCGCTTCTCTCCCCCTGCCTTTCATGGGGTCTAGAGCGCTGCTGTCGGCCCTTCTCACCCCCTGGTTATCGGCGCCGCTGCCCGTTCTGTCCCTCTGACTCCTGCCAGGGAGAGAGAAGCGGCGCCGACAGCCAGGGGGAGAGAAGGGGCAGCGGCACCCATTGCCGGCGCCGCTGCCCCGTTGCCTCCCCCCATCCCCGGTGGCATAATTACCTGAGTCCGGTCCGCGCTGCTCCGCTGCTCCAGGCCTCCGTCGTGCGTCCCCGGCGTCATTGCTATGCGCTGAACGGCGTGGCGCATGACGTCAGTGCGCCGCGCCGCGCATAGCAACGACGCTGGAGACGCACGACGGAGGCCTGGAGCAGCGCGGACCGGACTCAGGTAATTATGCCACCGGGGATGGGGGGAGGCAACGGGGCAGCGGCGCCGGCAATGGGTGCCGCTGCCCCTTCTCTCCCCCTGGCTGTCGGCGCCGCTTCTCTCCCACTGGCTATCGGCGCCGGCACCGATAGTCAGGGGGACAGAACGGGCAGCGGCGCCGATAACCAGGGGGTGAGAAGGGCCGACAGCAGCGCTCTAGACCCCAGGAAAGGCAGGGGGAGAGAAGCGGGCAGCGACGGCCTCTCTCCCCCTGCCTTTCCTGGGGGTATATCGGGGTATACACGCGCACACACGCACCCTCATTTTTTCATGGATATTTGAAATTTTTTTACCCAAATATCCGTGGTAAAATGAGGGTGCGTGTTATAGGCCGGTGCGTGGTATACCCCGATAAATACGGTACATCCCTTATTTTACCATAAAATGTACGGCGTAACCAAACAAATATTATTTATGTGGGAAAATTGAAAAGAAAACTGCAATTTAGCAAATTGTGGAAGGTTTTGTTTTCACGCTGTACACTTTCTGGAAAAAATGACATGTTTTCTTTATTCTGTGGGTCAATATGATTAAAATGATACCCATGATTATATGCTTTTCTATAATTGTACCACTTAAAAAAAATCTCAAACCATTTTAACAAAATTAGTATGTTTGAAATTGCCCAATTTTGACCACCTATAACTTTCTCATTTTTCCATATATGGGGCGATATGAGGGCTCATTTTTTGCGCCATGATCTGTAGTTTTTATCAGTACCACTTTTGCTTAGGGTTTACTTTTTATACATTTTGTTGGGAATAAAATGTGACAAAAAAGCAGCAATTTTTGACTTTTTAAAATTTTTGTTACGTTTACGCCATTCACTGTACGGCATAATTAACAATATTTTAATAGTTCAGACTTTTACGCATGCAGCTATACCAAATATGTATATTTATTATTTTTTTACGCTCTTTTGGGGGTAAAATGGGAAAAACTGACGTTTTACTTTTTTATTGGGGGAGGGAATTTTTCACATTTTTTTACTTTTTTATTTTACTCGTTGCAGGCGATCCGATCATCCATTCAAAGTACCGCACTGCCGCAGATGCCGTGATCTGTATTGATTATGGCATCTGAGGGGTTAATGGCGGACATCCGCGCGATAGCGGATGTCTGCCATTACCGGCGGGTCCCTGGCTGCTGATAGCCGGGCATGACGCGAGCACCGGAGCATGGCGGCACGTAAATGTACGTCATGGTGTGTTAAGTACCACGTCACCATGACGTACATTTACGTCCATTGTCATTAAGGGGTTAAAGCGCTTCTCCCATTCACAGAAATGTCTCGTCCCCCCTGTGCAGCAGAAGCCACTGGCCTCTGCCCCTCCCCCATATCATAATGCCATACAGATAGGACATAATGACATTTAGTCCCTGACTGAAAATGTGCCTAGCAGGGCAGAATGTCAGTCAGAAGACCACCCAAGTCTCCTGGATACAGGGCTGGACTGTGGCAGCTCCCGGGGCTTCTCCTGCACAGCTGGGTATTACAGCGAGTCCACTGTGCAGAAGAAGAGAGGAGCACACAGGCAATCAGATCCCATAACTGCTCCAGGTAAGTGACATCACATTAGGGGTGGGGTCTATTCCGGGAAGGGGCGGGGCCTATATATTACTGAAGTATGTAGGAAGTGGTAAGTTGCTGACTGCTGGGGGGAATGATAGTGTAATGGAGAGGGATATTATAGACATTGGACTGTATGTTGGAGGGGCCGGAGGGAGACAGCGATGTTATTTACATGGGACTGTAAGTATATGGTAGCATGCAGTTTACATGGGCCTGTATGTAGGTGGTAGGATAGTGATGCTATGTACATGTGTGGTGTCCCACTACAGATATTTAGTATTAACCTTCCTGTAGGCCCTGTCAGGTTGAGTTCCTCAGTGACCTGGGGGCTCCCCTGCAGGGACTCCTCATGTTATATCCTGCTGATTTATTAATATGTCTGTATTACCTTAATGCCTTGGACAGGATCTCTATGTATAGGTAGTCTATCTGACCTTTGGAGGACTCCAGGACCTGTGAGCCTGTCACATGATATGTTATGCTGTTATATGATTTGTTGAAACATGTTAATCCCAGAGGGTACCGGGTTACTCTATGACCCAGAGCTTGACCAATGGGCTATAGTCCAGCCCCCTCTCTATATAAGGGGCTGCCATCTTTAGTCACAAGGTCTTTGAGTCATGTGCTCTTAGCTATAACATCAAAGTCTTTGCTGAAGCAGCTACCACCAGAGAATCTTAGGACAGTGGGCAGCATCTGGAGTGCCGCAGAGCTATAAGTCTCCAGTAAGTCAAGTTTATGTTTGCGGTCGCTGCAGCTAGTCAAGTGCTACACATATACAAATCAAGTCTAATTATAGTCAAGCCTAAATACAAGTCAAGTTTAATCTTAAATACAATTATTGGCCCTACAAGCTGTGAGGTCCTCTGGATACTGGTCATTCCCCCTGGGACAATCTGGCCAAAGCTGTGAAGATATTTACACCTGTCTTCAGTTCAGTAAAGCCTCCGTTAACCTGCATCTGGTTGTGGATTCTTATTTCACCTCTAGTCTGTGGGAAAGCGGAGTTCCCGTTTGTGTGGTGCCCCGGAGCCCCAAAAACCACACTGGCGTCACAGACATATAAGGGTTAATACCATCCGACCCCGGGGGTTAATACCATCAGATCCCACCATTTCACCTGCACCACCCGTGGCTCACCACATATTTTGTTGTCCCACGAACAGGATACGGGTGTGTGCCTCAACCATTCAGTCACCAAATCAAGTCCGGCCACCCATTAAAGGGGTTGTGCGCTGCCCTGACTTCCGGAGCTCCGCACACCGCGTCCGCGAGACGTCATGAGGGGCCGGGCGTGATGTCACGCCCGGCAGCCGCGAACACGGAAGCCCGTACACAGCATTCGGAGTAATGAACTTCCGGACGCTGTGAGCGGAGCTCCGAAAGTCAGGGCAGCGCACAACCCCTTTAAAAGTATGTACGCCGAAAACAAGTTACCGCAAGTCCTACCCCCAAGTCTGAACTGTATTTTATTGAAAGTCTCATGTCGCCAAGTTCGCGCCAACAAAGTGTATGGGACTGTGTTACAAGAATTTGTTTACTGTGGCGTGAATACAAGTAGTGGGGAAGGTGAAGGAAGGACTGTTAACTGCTATTATTAAAGGGGTTCTCTGGTGCTTAGACATCTTATCCCCTATCCAAAGCATAGGGGATAAGATGCCTGATCGCGGGAGTCCCGCCGCTGGGGACCCCCGTGATCTTGCACGCGGCACCCTGATTGTAATCAGTCCCCGGAGAGTGACATCACGCCTCCGCCCCCGTGTGACGTCACGCTCCGCCCCTCAATGCAAGCCTATGGGAGGGGGCGTGACAGCTATCGACGTCACACGCCGCCAGCCCCGTGATCGACAGTAATCAAACCCGGAGCGAACACGCTCCAGGGACTGATTACAAACGGGGTGCTGCGTGCAAGATCACGGGGGTCCCCAGCGGCGGGACTCCCGTAATCAGGCATCTTATCCCCTATCCTTTGGATAGGGGATAAGATGTCTAAGCACCGGAGAACCCCTTTAACTGTGCAAAGTCCGTACCTGAAAGGGATAAATCAATTCCAATGTTTCCCGCGCATGGGAGCGATCGCAGCTCCGCCCAGTCAATCCCCAGCAGTGATGCCTCTTCAGTGTGCGAGCCGGAAGTAAAGATTCGCCCTGTGTTGCACAGGGGAAGCATTTACTGACTGGACCAAACAGGAAGTTCCGGGGCGCAGCCATAGCAATGATTCCAGCGACTGCGCCCACCGGCAAGTGCCCGCCGCAGCGCAGGCTTGGCGCAAGAAGACAGAAACTGCTGCAGAAAGTGTCCGGAGCCAGCAGTTACAGCATTAACTCCTGGCTGTCGAGCTAAGGCCGCAGGCACCCCTTCAGCTCACTGCCGTGCAGCTTAACCCCTTGGGGACCAAGCGCATTTTGACCTTACGGACCAGAGCATTTTTTTAAGGACTCAGGGTTTTTCAGTTTTTGCACTTTCGTTTTTTCCTCCTTACCTTTTAAAAATCATAACCCTTTCAATTTTCCACCTAAAAATCCATATTATGGCTTATTTTTTGCGTCGCCAATTCTACTTTGCAGTGACATTAGTCATTTTACCCAAAAATGCACGGCAAAACGGAAAAAAAAATCATTGTGCGACAATGCCATTTTGTAACTTTTGGGGGCTTCCGTTTCTACGCAGTGCATATTTCGGTAAAAATTACACCTTATCATTATTCTGTAGGTCCATACGGTTAAAATGATACCCTACTTATATAGGTTTGATTTTGTCGCACTTCTGGAAAAAATGCAGAAAAATGTATACGTTTAAAAATGTCATCTTCTGACCCCTATAACTTTTTTATTTTTCCACGTACAGGGCGGTATGAGGACTCATTTTTTGCGCTGTGATCTGAAGTTTTTATCAGTATGATTTTTGTTTTGATCGGACTTTTTGATCACTTTTTATTCATTTTTTAACGGTATAAAAAGTGACCAAAAATGCGCTTTTTTTGACTTTGGAATTTTTTTGCGCGTACGCCATTGACCGTGCGGTTTAATTAATGATATATTTTTATAATTCGGACATTTACGCACGCGGCGATACCACATATGTTTATTTTATTTATTTTTTACACTGTTTTATTTTTTTTATGGGAAAAGGGGGGTGATTCAAACTTTTATTAGGGAAGGGGTTAAATGACCTTTTATTAACACTTTTTAAAAAAAAAATTTTTTTGCAGTGTTACAGGTTCCATAGGGACCTATAACACTGCACACACTGATCTTTTACACAGATCACAGGCGTGTATTAGCACGCCTGTGATCAGTGTTATCGGCGCTTGACTGCTCCTGCCTGGATCTCAGGCACGGAGCAGTCATTCGCCGATCAGACACCGAGGAGGCAGGTAAGGGCCCTCCCGGTGTCCTGTCAGCTGTTCGGGACGCCGCGATTTCACCGTGGCGGTCCCGAACAGCCCGACTGAGCAGCTGGGTCACTTTCACTTTAGAAGCGGCGGTCAGCTTTGACCGCCGCTTTTAAAGGGTTAATACCGCACATCGCCACGATCGGTGATGTGTGGTATTAGCCGCGGGTCCCGGCCGTTGATGAGCGCCGGGACCGTTGCGATATGATGCGGGATCGCGGCGCGATCCCGCTTCATATCGCGGGAGCCGGCGCAGGACGTAAATATACGTCCTGCGTCGTTAAGGGGTTAAGCATTAATTACTCTGGGATGCTTGTACTTATGTATTTGATTCCAAGATAGTTTTTCGTGACATATTCTACTTTATGTTAATGGAAAATTTTCACCGATACTTGCATCATTTCTTGGTGAAAAATTCCAAAATTTGATGAAAAATTAAAAAATGTTTCATTTTTTTTTACTTTGAAACTCTCTGCTTATAATGAAAATGGATATCAGAAAATGCTCAGCAGGCAGGAGCAGCAGAGCGCTGGTTACACTGATCAATGCTATGCTATGGCATAGCATTAATCATTATATGCAATTAGAAGATTGCATGGTATAGCCCCCTATGGGGCTAAAAAAAAAGTGTAATAAAATTTGAATACTATTTCATTAACCCCTTCCCTATGCGCGGCTTGGCATGCTTGAAGATGGCCACGTTCCTCTAGAGCTCCTGAAGGGCCTCCGTATACAAGGGCTTATTAGGGCGCTTATGGGTGGCAGACACCGCAGCAAAAAGAAGATTAAAGCTCCGACAGAGCTACTTAACTCGGCGCAAGGCATCCAGTCTTATTTTCAGCCATGGTCCAGCCTGGAGACCCGGAGCAGCGCGAGACATCAGTTCCAGTCGCAAGCGCCGACACTGCCGCAGTCTGCCTCCTCCACAACTGAGCTGAGCACCAGGATGCCGGAACGAGACTCCCCGCTCACACAGCAGCAGGCACTGCACCTGGAAGACCTCATCATGGAAGCGGCTTCCTCTGAATGGTCACCACTTAACCCGGCAAGTACCTCCTCCCCTGGACACGAGCATTCCCTCAGCGCTCCACTACAGCAGATGAGTGCAGCCTCGGACGGCATGGTGGGCGGCCCCCTCCCTGCCACCACGTCTGCCTCACCACAGCCAGCTCTGGGAACGGTCGCCTCAGTGAAAGCAGCCCTCTCTCCTACCTCACCCCCTGAGACAATACTTTCTCCCAAGTTTCCTATCAATGTGGCACACTCTATACCTGTGCAGCCTGCAGTACCAATCACCCACGCAATAACTGGGTCCTCAGCAGCACATGGCCCATCTGTCTCTGTGCTGCACCTAACCTGGTACTGGCCTCAGCTGTGCACAACAAGTTCTCCACTGATCAGCTAGACCAGACCAATGTTTCTCCACAACTATACTCTGACCCATCCGCCTCAAGTGACGGCTCCACAGAGGGTAACAGCCCACCAGCTTACTGGGGTGCCAATCCTCCGCCCGCAAAGAAAACGCTCTTTAAGACCCCGCAGAAGGTGCAAACTGCTGAATGCTCCCGAGCGTCATACTCTTCATCCAAAGACTCTAGAAAAACTGTCCCTCGCATGAATTGCCGCACACGCAACCTCTCCTCATCTGCTGCCCTGGAAGAGGTCCCTTCCAATACCCACCCCCCCAATGGACCCGCACCTACCCTCCCTTGAGATGGAGGTCCACACATTGAGAAATCATCCAGAACTTCAAGCCCTCTTGGCACTCCTCCCTACCAAAACGGATATGCTTTCACTAGCCACAGACCTGAAGTCCGCTTGGCAGGCAGACTTGAAACCGGTAAAAGAGGAGGTTAACCACCTAACCCGAAAAATACATGAGCTGGAACAGTTCCGCGCTAACATAACCTCTGAAATGGAAGAACTCAAGACAACTACTAAAACACTTCTAACTTCTCAAGCAGATACCGTCGATCTTCTAGATGACATCGACAACCGCAATCGGCGGAATAATATCCGCATTAAAGGGCTTCCGTAAACTGTCACACCACAGGAACTCTCGGAGGTAGTTCAAAGACTCTTCAACGAAGTAATTCAACAACCGATTGACAACCCCATTGATCTTGACAGGGTCCACAGAACCCTGAAAGCGAAAAATCGTGACCCGAAAAAGCCCAGAGATGTGATATGCAGAGTGCACCACTATACCATCAAAGAAAATATTATGCGCAAAGCAAGAGACCTTAAACATCTAAATTACAATGGATCGGTGGTGCATCTCTACCCTGACCTCTCCACTCTGCGTCTTAGAGCCTCCTTGAAACCTCTACTGCAGATCCTGCAAAATGCCTGTGTGGTGTCCCGGTACCGTATAGTATACCGTACCTTGTATGGTGGTCCCCAAAGCCAGAGTTACTTTGTTCCAGTAGCATCCTCCTGGTGGGATAGCCCCTAGTCACCTTTTCCTTCCTTAATTTTGTGATGTTTGTATGTATATTTAATTGTATATTTAATTGTGTATATAGTGTCGCAGGACCTTAGGTCACATGACTAATGTTAATTCTATTAAGGTATGTTGAAAGACCTTCCTAGGTCACGTGTGTGGTCACATGTTTAGACCATATTTCCTTGGGTAAAGTTATTGACAGATGGTATGGACATATGAGCTCAAGGCCAGCCCCTGCCCATATAAGGGAGCTGCCAGCCAATCCTCGCTCTCTTGCTCCTGAGCTGCAAAGCAAGCAGCATCTCTTGGGTTCCGGACTAGCAGAGAGTAAAGATCCGTGCAACTTACAAAGACAAGACCAGGCCGAAGCCTGATAATACCAAACCGTGAGTTATAATACAACTCCCCGCTAAAGTCCGCGTGACTGCTGGACCTAAACTCAATCCCCTAAATTTAGCGGAACAGCGCATATAAATCTCCTGAGCTTAATACTCACAAGGTCCCAACCAACTGTCAGGATCCTCATAGACTCTGATTGTACAAAGACTGTTCCTGTTTAATTCTGCATAAAACCTGCAGTAAAAGTTCCGACAATTTTCTGAAACCTCTGGTTGTGGACAATCCTTTATTTTACCTCCCTATCGCTCTTGGGACAGGTGGCGATAGGACAAGAATATACAGAGGAGCCCACACCCTGGCGTCACGACAGTTAAGGGTTAAACCAGCACCCTTTCATCACTGCACAGCTACACCCCATATACCCTATACCCCACAAGCTTACCACACCCACATAATTTACAGATGGAGATACCCCTTTTCCCTTATTGCCAAGCATGGAAACACGACTGCCACACCACACAGCCTGAGAGATCTCCACACCTTCCTGACTACATTCAAACTACTTCGGATCACCCTGCCTGACTGGGACGCACTCTTCCTTCAATCAACGACAGCTGCTCCCTCTCATGCTTCACCCGGTCAGCCACGACCGCAGAGAATGGAGACAGACCAGCCTGCACCCCTGCCACTGAGACAGAAACGCAAAACTTGACCCCTACAGCTATTGTGATGCTGTTTCTCCCACCGCTGTTTCTCATGGACATGTGCCTTGTGCCCACTGCCTAAGCCGATTCTGCTATCTGACCTTGTCTATTGATATGAGACATTACCTGGTTATCTATTTTTGCTCTGCCCCTGCACCTCTTAACTCTAGAATTATAGACCCATGTTTAACCCCACTCTACTTTAAGTTTTATTGGGCTTCACTTAGAGCCCCTATTACTTCATTGCCCTTGCCATATCTATATCTGTCTACCTGAGTGGACAGAGTTGTTGCACAAGCTACACTAGGCCGCTTCTACTCATTCCCTGGTGTATCGCTATGTACCCCTGGTTGATGTTTATTGTTTGTTTACTGCCCTTCTGGCATCCCTTCCACTCTACCCCCATTAGGGACACGGTCGGACTGGTTCTGACTGTACTCTGGGAGGGAGATTTATCAAAATTTGTGCAGAGGAAAAGCTACCCAGTTGCCCATAGCAACCAATCAGATCACTTCTTTCATTTTTACCAAGGCCTCTGCAAAATGAAAAAAGCGATCTGATTGGTTGCTATGGGCAACTGGGCAAGTTTTCCTCTGCATAGATTTTGATAAATCTCCCCCTGGGTCCTTATGACCCCCTCTAGTAGTCCCCTAGCAATTGCCTTCTGGAGGTTGCTGCTGTTTGTCTTCTCTCTCTCCCTCACCGCTTGTGTGCCCTCTCTCTCCTCACTGATTCCCTACCCTTTCACTCTCCATTTCTTCCCTCTCTGCAGGCTTATCTCCTACCACATATTGAGGCCTCGAGGCGTGGTTGCACAGGTGGGACCCTCGGACAGCGGTAAATTTGCTCACATCTCTCCTCCTCCACATGGCTGCTGACATTAATGTAACTACCCTAAATGTCCATGGCTTTAACGCACCATAGAAGCGTGCGCAAATCCTATATACACTCCATAAGAAGAGAACGCACATCCTGTCGTTCCAAGAAACTCACTTTCAAAATGACCACATTCCTAAATTCAACAACCGTTACTTCCCGACCTGGATACATAGCTCCAACCCTGTAGCAAAAACAAAAGGCGCGTCCCTAGCTTTCCACAAATCCCTTCCCATTAAGATTATAGACACTGCGGTGGATCCCGACGCACGTTACGTTTTCGCCAACTGTGAACTCTCTGGCCACAGGCTCACAATCGCCTCCATATATGCCCCTAACCATGGACAGACAAAATTTATATATGCGACACACTTGAGACACTATCTTCCTTTGCCACAGGCCATGTCGTTCTCTGCGGTGACTTTAATGTCCCACATATCCTATCGACATCTCAGGGCCATCCGACAAAAGCTGCATTCCCTACAATTAAGTGACTTTTGGCGTACACTACACGTTCAGGGTAGAGATTTTAATTTTTTCTCACACCCTAGACCAGTGATTCCCAACCGCGGTGCCGCGGCACACATGTGTGCCGTTCGCCACTGGCCATGGTGCCGCGGGATTTTGCAGTGATTTATTTTTTTTTTTTTAAATATCCCGCCCCGGCCTGCGTGCTTATGACTGGCGGCGCAGGGGGGAAGGGAAGCCTGCGTGCGCACTGCGCGCACTGCGCACACAGCGTCCCTCTCCCCCTTCTACCTTGCGACGCAACGATCTTCACCTGCGCCGGAATCCAATGCCTGCCGTAGACCTGCAAGCTGCGCAGACCGGCTTGCTTAAGGTACTGTACCCTTTCCACCCCTCTGTTACCCCTTCTCAACCCTGTCCACCCCCCCCCCATCACCCGGGTCTACCCTATACCCCCCCCGTCACTCATGTCCCCACCTCCCCCCCCTTGTCAACCATGTCTGCCCCCCTGTCACCCAGTCCGCCCCCCCTTGTCACCCAGTCCGCCCCCCCTTGTCACCCAGTCCCCCCCGCACCCAGTCCCCCCCCCCTGTCTTCCAGTCCGCCTCCCCTGTCTCCCAGTCCGCCCCCCTGTCTCCCAGTCCGCCCCCCTGTCTCCCAGTCCGCCCCCCGTCACCCTTGTTCACACCCCTGTCCACCCTCCTGTCACCCATGTTCACCCTCCTGTCATCCCTTTCACTCCCGTCCACCCTCCTGTCACCCATGTTCACCACCCCCCGTCATCCATATCCACCCCCCCTGTCCACCCTCCTGTCACCCCTGTCCACACCAATGTTCACCCTCCTGTCATCCCTTTCACTCCCGTCCACCCCCCGTCACCCATGTTCACCCTCCTGTCATCCCTTTCACTTTCGTCTACCCTCCTGTCACCCCTTTCACTCCCGTCCACCCTCCTGTCACCCATGTCCACCCCCCCTGTCCACCCTCCTGTCACCCCTGTCCACCCCTCTGTCACCCATGTCCACCCCCCGTCCACCCTCCTGTCACCCATGTTCACCCTCATCCACCCTCCTGTCACCCATGTTCGCCCTCCTGTCATCCCTTTCACTCCCGTCCACCCTCCTGTCACCCATGTTCACCACCCCTGTCCACCCTCCTGTCACCCCTGTTCACCCTCCTGTCACCCTCATCCACCCTCCTGTCATCCCTTTCACTCTCGTCCACCCCCCGTCACCCCTTTCCAACCCCCTGTCCACCCTCCTGTCACTCTCGTCGATCCACCTGTCACCCATGTTCACCCTCCTGTCACCCATGTTCACCACCTCCCGTCATCCATGTCCACCCTCCTGTCACCCCTGTCCACCCTCCTGTCACCCCTGTCCACCCTCCTGTCACCCCTGTTCACCCTCCTGTCATCCCTTTCACTCCCGTCCACCCCCCGTCACCCATGTTCACCCCCCCTCCTGTCACCCATGTTCACCCTCCTGTCATCCCTTTCACTCCCGTCCACCCTCCTGTCATCCCTTTCACTCCCGTCCACCCTCCTGTCACCCATGTCCATCCCCCCCTGTCCACCCTCCTGTCACCCCTGTCCACCCCTCTATCACCCATGTTCAACCTCATCCACCCTCCTGTCACCCATGTTCGCCCTCCTGTCATCCCTTTCACTCCCGTCCACCCTCCTGTCACCCATGTTCACCACCCCTGTCCACCCTCCTGTCACCCCTGTTCACCCTCCTGTCACCCTCGTCCACCCTCCTGTCATCCCTTTCACTCTCGTCCACCCCCCCTGTCACCCCTTTCCACCCCCTGTCCACCCTCCTGTCACCCTCGTCGATCCACCTGTCACCCATGTTCACCCTCCTGTCATCCATGTTCACCACCCCCCGTCATCCATGTCCACCCTCCTGTCACCCCTGTTCACACCCATGTTCACCCTCCTGTCATCCCTTTCACTCCCGTCCACCCCTCCTGTCACCTATGTTCACCCCCTCCTGTCACCCATGTTCACCCCCTCCTGTCATCCCTTTCACTCCCGTCCACCCTCCTGTCACCCCTGTCCACCCTCCTGTCACCCATGTTCACCCTCATCCACCCTTCTGTCACCCATGTTCACCCCGTCACCCATGTTCACCACCCCCGTCACCCCTGTCCACCCTCCTGTCACCCATGTTCACCCTCATCCACCCTTCTGTCACCCATGTTCACCCCGTCACCCATGTTCACCACCCCCGTCACCCCTGTCCACCCTCCTGTCACCCATGTTCACCCTCCTGTCATCCCTTTCACTCCTGTCCACCCCCCCTGTCCACCCTCCTGTCACTCATGTTCACACCCGTCCACCCTCCTGTCACCCATGTTCACCCTCCTGTCATCTCATTTACTCCCGTCCACCCCTCCTGTCACCCATGTTCACCCTCCTGTCATCCCCTTCACACCCTCCCCCCGTCACCCATGTTCACCCCCCCCCCACCGGTAACCCATGTCCACCCCCCTCTTGTCACCCATGTTCACCCTTCTGTCACCTATGTTCACCCTCCTGTCATCCCTTTCACTCCCGTTCACCCTCCCCCCGTCACCCATGTTCACCCTCCTGTCACCTATGTTCACCCTCCTGTCAACCCTTTCACTCCCGTCCACCCCTCCTGTCACCCATGTTCACCCCTCCTGTCACCCATGTTCACCCTCCTGTCACCCATGTTCACCCTCCTGTCATCCCTTTCACTCCCGTTCACCCCCCCGGTAACCCATGTCCACCCTCGTCTACCCTCCGGTCACCCCAGTCCACCCTCCTGTCATCCCTGTCACCCCCGTCCACCCTCCTGTCACCCCTGTTCACCCTCCTGTCATCCCTTTCACTCCCGTCCACCCCCCGTCACGCATGTTCACCCCCCCCTCCTGTCACCCATGTTCACCCTCCTGTCATCCCTTTCACTCCCGTCCACCCTCCTGTCATCCCTTTCACTCCCGTCCACCCTCCTGTCACCCATGTCCATCCCCCCCTGTCCACCCTCCTGTCACCCCTGTCCACCCCTCTATCACCCATGTTCAACCTCATCCACCCTCCTGTCACCCATGTTCGCCCTCCTGTCATCCCTTTCACTCCCGTCCACCCTCCTGTCACCCATGTTCACCACCCCTGTCCACCCTCCTGTCACCCCTGTTCACCCTCCTGTCACCCTCGTCCACCCTCCTGTCATCCCTTTCACTCTCGTCCACCCCCCGTCACCCCTTTCCACCCCCTGTCCACCCTCCTGTCACCCTCGTCGATCCACCTGTCACCCATGTTCACCCTCCTGTCATCCATGTTCACCACCCCCCGTCATCCATGTCCACCCTCCTGTCACCCCTGTTCACACCCATGTTCACCCTCCTGTCATCCCTTTCACTCCCGTCCACCCCTCCTGTCACCTATGTTCATCCCCTCCTGTCACCCATGTTCACCCCCTCCTGTCATCCCTTTCACTCCCGTCCACCCTCCTGTCACCCCTGTCCACCCTCCTGTCACCCATGTTCACCCTCATCCACCCTCCTGTCACCCATGTTCACCCCCCCCCCCCGGTAACCCATGTCCACCCCCCTCTTGTCACCCATGTTCACCCTTCTGTCACCTATGTTCACCCTCCCCCCGTCACCCATGTTCACCCTCCTGTCACCTATGTTCACCCTCCTGTCAACCCTTTCACTCCCGTCCACCCCTCCTGTCACCCATGTTCACCCCTCCTGTCACCCATGTTCACCCTCCTGTCACCCATGTTCACCCTCCTGTCATCCCTTTCACTCCCGTTCACCCCCCCGGTAACCCATGTCCACCCCCGTCTACCCTCCGGTCACCCCAGTCCACCCTCCTGTCATCCCTGTCACCCCCGTCCACCCTCCTGTCATCCCTCTGTCACCCATGTTCACTCCTCTACACCCCTCTGTCACCCATGTCCACTCCTCTACACCCCTCTGTACACTCCTCATCACCCCTCTGTCACCCATGTCCACTCCTCTACACCCCTCTGTACACTCCTCATCACCCCTCTGTCACCCATGTCCACTCCTTTACACCCCTGTCCCCCCTCCTGTCACTCATGTTCACCCTCCTGTCATCAATTTCACTCCCGTCCACCCCCTCCTGTCACCCATGTTCACCCTCCTGTCATCCCTTTCACTCCTGTCCACCCCCCCTGTCCACCCTCCTGTCACTCATGTTCACACCCGTCCACCCTCCTGTCACCCATGTTCACCCTCCTGTCATCCCATTTACTCCCGTCCACCCCTCCTGTCACCCATGTTCACCCTCCTGTCATCCCCTTCACACCCTCCCCCCGTCACCCATGTTCACCCCCCCCCCCCCCGGTAACCCATGTCCACCCCCCTCTTGTCACCCATGTTCACCCTTCTGTCACCTATGTTCACCCTCCTGTCATCCCTTTCACTCCCGTCCACCCCTCCTGTCACCCATGTTCACCCTCCTGTCATCCCTTTCACTCCCGTTCACCCTCCCCCCGTCACCCATGTTCACCCTCCTGTCACCTATGTTCACCCTCCTGTCAACCCTTTCACTCCCGTCCACCCCTCCTGTCACCCATGTTCACCCCTCCTGTCACCCATGTTCACCCTCCTGTCACCCATGTTCACCCTCCTGTCATCCCTTTCACTCCCGTTCACCCCCCCGGTAACCCATGTCCACCCCCGTCACCCCCGTCTACCCTCCGGTCACCCCAGTCCACCCTCCTGTCATCCCTGTCACCCCCGTCCACCCTCCTGTCATCCCTCTGTCACCCATGTTCACTCCTCTACACCCCTCTCACCCATGTCCACTCCTCTACACCCCTCTGTACACTCCTCTACACCCCTCTGTACACTCCTCTACACCCCTCTGTACACTCCTCTTCACCCCTCTGTCACCCATGTCCACTCCTCTACACCCCTCTGTACACTCCTCTTCACCCCTCTGTCACCCATGTCCACTCCTTTACACCCCTGTCCCCCCTCCTGTCACTCATGTTCACCCTCCTGTCATCAATTTCACTCCCGTCCACCCCCTCCTGTCACCCATGTTCACCCCCCCCCCCCGTCACCCATGTCCACTCCTCTACACCCCTGTCACCCATGTACGCTCCTCTACACCCCTCTGTCCACTCCTCTACACCCGTCACCCATGTACGCTCCTGTATACCCCTCTGCCCACTCCTCTACACCCCTCTGTACACTCCTCTACACCCCTCTGTCACCCATGTCCACTCCTCTACACCCCTCTGTCCCTCATGTACACTCCTCTACACCCCTCTGTCACCCATGTCCACTCCTCTACATCCCTCTGTCACCCATGTCCACTCCTGTACACCCCTGTTCACCCTCCTGTCATCCCTTTCACTCCCGTCCACCCCCTCCTGTCACCCATGTTCACCCCCCCGTCACCCATGTTCACCCCCTCTGTCACCCATGTCCACTCCTCTACCCCCCTGTCACCCATGTACGCTCCTCTGCACCCCTCTGTCCGCTCCTCTGCACCCCTCTGTCCGCTCCTCTACACCTCTGTCCGCTCCTCTATGTCCACGTCCACTCCTCTACACCCCTGTCACCCATGTACGCTCCTCTACACCCCTCTGTCCACTCCTCTACACCCCTCTGTCCACTCCTCTACACCCCTCTGTCCACTCCTCTACACCCCTCTGTCACCCATGTACACTCCTCTACACCCCTCTGTCACCCATGTCCACTCCTCTACACCTCTCTGTCCCTCATGTACACTCCTCTACACCCCTCTGTCACCCATGTCCACTCCTCTACACCCCTCTGTCACCCATGTCCACTCCTGTACACCCTTGTTCACCCTCCTGTCATCCCTTTCACTCCCGTCCACCCCCTCCTGTCACCCATGTTCACCCCCCCCCGTCACCCATGTTCACCCCCTCTGTCACCCATGTCCACTCCTCTACACCCCTGTCACCCATGTACGCTCCTCTGCACCTCTCTGTCCGCTCCTCTGCACCCCTCTACACCTCTGTCCACTCCTCTGTCCGCTCCTCTTCACCTCTATGTCCACTCCTCTACACCCCTGTCACCCATGTACGCTCCTCTACACCCCTCTGTCCACTCCTCTACACCCCTCTGTCACCCATGTCCACTCCTCTACACCCCTCTGTCACCCATGTACACTCCTGTACACCCCTCTGTCACCCATGTCCACCCCTCTACACCCCTCTGTCACTCATGTACACTCTTCTACACCCCTCTGTCACCCATGTCCACTCCTGTCCACCCTCCTGTCACCCATGTTCACCCTCCTGTCATCCATTTTACTCCCGTCCACCCCCTCCTTTCACCCATGTTCACCCCCCATCACCCCTGTTCATCCCCTCTGTCACTCATGTCCACTCCTCTACACCCCTCTGTCCACTCCTCTACACCCCTGTCACCCATGTACGCTCCTCTACACCCCTCTGTCCACTCCTCTACACCCCTGTCACCCATGTACGCTCCTCTATACCCCTCTGTCCACTCCTCTACACCCCTCTGTCCGCTCCTCTACACCCCTCTGTCACCCATGTACACTCCTCTACACCCCTCTGTCACCCATGTCCACTCCTCTACACCCCTCTGTCACCCATGTCCACCCCTCTACACCCCTCTGTCACTCATGTACACTCTTCTACACCCCTCTGTCACCCATGTCCACTCCTGTCCACCCTCCTGTCACCCATGTTCACCCTCCTGTCATCCCTTTTACTCCCGTCCACCCCCTCCTTTCACCCATGTTCACCCCCCATCACCCCTGTTCATCCCCTCTGTCACTCATGTCCACACCTCTACACCCCTCTGTCCACTCCTCTACACCCCTGTCACCCATGTACGCTCCTCTACACCCCTCTGTCCACTCCTCTACACCCCTGTCACCCATGTACGCTCCTCTATACCCCTCTGTCCGCTCCTCTGCACCCCTCTGTCCGCTCCTCTACACCTCTATGTCCACTGCTCTACACCCCTGTCACCCATGTACGCTCCTCTACACCCCTCTGTCCACTCCTCTACACCCCTCTGTCACCCATGTCCACTCCTCTACACCCCTCTGTCACCCATGTCCACTCCTCTACACCCCTCTGTCACTCATGTCCACTCCTCTACACCCCTCTGTCACCCATGTCCCCTCCTCTACACCCCTGTCACCCATGTCCACTTCTGTCCACCCTCCTGTCACCCATGTCTACCCTCCTGTCACCCATGTTCACCCTCCTATCATCCCTTTCACTCCCGTCCACCCCCTCCTGTCACCCATGTTCACCCCTCTGTCACTCATGTCCACTCCTCTACACCCCTGTCACCCATGTACGCTCCTCTACACCCCTCTGTCCACTCCTCTACACCCGTCACCCATGTACGCTCCTCTACACCCCTCTGTACACTCCTCTACACCCCTGTCACCCATGTACGCTCCTCTACACCCCTCTGTCCACTCCTCTACACTCCTGTCACCCATGTACGCTCCTCTACACCCCTCTGTCCACTCCTCTACACCCCTGTCCACTCCTCTACACCCCTGTCACCCATGTACGCTCCTCTACACCCCTGTCCACTCCTCTACACCCCTCTGTCCACTCCTCTACACCCGTCACCCATGTCCGCTTCTCTACACCCCTGTCACCCATGTACGCTCCTCTACACCCCTCTGTCCACTCCTCTACACCCCTGTCACCCATGTACGCTCCTCTACACCCCTCTGTCCACTCCTCTACACCCGTCACCCATGTACGCTCCTCTACACCACTCTGTCCACTCCTACACCCATGTCACCCATGTACGCTCCTCTACACCCCTCTGTACACTAATCTACCCCCCTCTGTACACTCCTCTACACCCCTGTCACCCGTGTACGCTCCTCTACACCCCTCTGTCCACGCCTCTACACCCCTGTCCACTCCTCTACACCCCAGTCACCAATGTACGCTCCTCTACACCCCTCTGTCCACTCCTTTACACCCCTGTCACCCATGTACGCTCCTCTACACCCCTGTCACCCATGTACGCTCCTCTACACCCCTCTGTCCGCTCCTCTACACCCCTCTGTCCACTCCTCTTCACCCGTCACCTCTGTCCACTCCTCTACACCCCTGTCACCCATGTACGCTCCTCTACACCCCTCTGTCCGCTCCTCTACACCCCTGTCACCCATGTACGCTCCTCTACACCCCTCTGTCCGCTCCTCTACACTCGTCACCCATGTACGCTCCTCTACACCCCTCTGTACGCTCCTCTACACCCGTCACCCATGTACGCTCCTCTACACCCCTCTGTACACTCCTCTACACCCCTCTAAACACCTTTGTCACCCATGTCCACCCCTCTACATCCCTCTGTCACCCATGTCCACTCTTCTACACCCCTCTGTCACCCATGTAAAAAAAAGTTAGGCGCCTAATAGATTTGTTTTGCAGGTTTAACGGTGAAGAATTGTGTGTGGAAGAAATCGTGATGATGGCTCGGACCAGATGGAGAAGAGAAGGCAACATTGCAAATTAGAGAAGACGTCATTGGTGAGTTGCTGTAGAAAGCAGCACTTTAAACTACATACCCACTGATAAATAGATACAGTGCATTGCGTCTTTTACCATTTTCCCTTTTTTTTTTTTTCTTTTTTGCTCGTCAACCTCGGTAGCGGTGCCCCGCAGAATTTTTTTTTTTCGAGGTGTGCCCCGACCCGAAAAAGGTTGGGAAACACTGCCTTAGACAGGTCTATAGCCGCATTGACTACACATTCTTCCCCCACCATCTCCTCCCCTCTGTCACCTTGTCTTCTAACAGTAACATTACATTCTCTGACCACACCCCCACCCACTTCTCCTTCACTCTCCCATGCTTCGCAGGGCCCCATGCCTCTTGGTGCCTTAATGAATCTCTTCTCTTGGACTCTCTGTGTCTCCAAGAACTTAAGGTCACGGTCGCCAATTTTCAATCCGACCATGCACCAGTGGCGGATCCAGGGGGGGGGGGGGAGGCAACGGGGCAATTGCCCCCCCGAGATTGCTGCCCCCTAGCATGGTGGAGCCGAAGCTGTAAGCTCCCATTCCACCACCCACTAAACTTGGCTTTCACACACGCTGTGAGTACAAAGCATGTGAGCTGCGGGGATGCGATCCACTGCAGGCCGGTGTGAGGTGAAAAATTCAAACCCGTGAAAAAATCGGCCTGCAGCCCCAGTACAGAAGCAGGAGACTGCTGTATAAAGCGGTCTCCTGCTTCCAGGGGCAAACAGAGGCCGCTGCTACCAGAGACGTTTTTTCTGAAAACCTGTGGCATGTTGTACCTGTAATATCGTTAATGAGCAGAGAAGGAGAGCAGAGAGGACGCCCCTCACACTATTCGTGGAGCAGGATCACATGATCTGTTTTTCCTTCTCCAAGACCCTGACACTCGGTTGCCTCTGGTAATTGGAAGACTTCCCATGCCTAAGGAAGCATCCATCAATCATAGTAAGTTACTTTCTGGAGGGGGGAGGTTGTAATTTGGGGATTAGTAGAAGATAAATAGGCAATATCTCATGAAACAGCTAGAGGCACCTTGGTTGAAAAACAATGATATAGTGACTATTTACCTCCATCTTATTGTTTCTCAACCAGGGTGCCCTCAGCTGTTGCAAAACTACAACTCCCAGCATGTTTTTGGCTGTGTGGGCATGCTGGGAGTTGTAGTTTTGCAACAGCTGGAGGCACCCTATTTGGGAAACACTTTAATATCTATCTATTTAACTATCATCTGCCTTTTTCATATCTATTTATCTATCTCTCTCTCCCCTAATAGGGCCCCTACTCACTAGACACCAGGACTGATTGCAGGCCATATCTATCTATGTATCTCAAATCTATCTATCTATCTATCCATCTCATATCTATCTATGTATCTAGCAACAGGATTCTTTGGTTGTATCTATCTATCTCATATCTATCTATCTATCATCTATCTATCTCATATCTATCCATCTCATATCTATCTATCTATCTCATATCTATCTATCTATCTATATCTCATATCTATCTATCATTTCGAAAGGGGGGCAGGCCTTGAGCCGTGTAAGGGGCCCCATAAATTCTGATGTGAGCCCTGAGTATGAAGAGTATGCTCAGGGCCCAGGGGATTAGGGGAACAGAATATGTGCCACTGCTAGGGGCACTATATCGTACAGGAGGAGGGGGAGGGGGATTTAAAAACTTGGGGGCAGAGAAAAGGGAATATTTAATGTGAGGGGCTGCAGGGAAAAGCACAGGGGGCATTATATGTGAAGAACACATGACAGGGGGGCCCCCTGTGCCGTGCCCACAGATATAATGCCCCCTGTGCTGTGCCCCTCACATATAATGCCCCCTGTGCTGTGCCCCTCACATATAATGCCCCTGTGCTGTGCCCCACACATATAATGCCCCCATCATGCGCCCCTCATATATAATGTCCCCATCATGCGCCCCTCATATAATGCCCCCATCATGCACCCCTCATATATAATGCCCCCATCATGCGCCCCTCACATATAATGCCCCCTGTGCTGTGCCCCTCAGATATAATGCTCCTGTCATGTGCCCAAAACATATAGGGGACAGGACAGGGGGCATTATATGTGAGGGGCGCATGATGGGGCATTATATGTGAGGGGCAAAGAACGGGGGCATTATATGTGAAGGGCACAGGACGGGGCATTATATGTGAAGAGCACAGGACAGGGGGCATTATTTATGAGGGGCACAGGACAGGGGGCATTATATGTGAGGGGCACAGCACAGAGGGCATTATGTGAGGGGCACAGGACAGGGGGAATTATATGTGAGGGACGCATGATGGGGGCATTATATGTGAGGGGCAAAGAACGGGGGCATTATATGTGAAGGGCACAGGACGGGGCGCATGATGGGGGCATTATATATGAGGGGCAAAGAACGGGGGCATTATATGTGAAGAGCACAGCACAGGGGGGCATTATATGTGAGGGACACAGCACAGGGGGCATTATATGTGAGGGGCACAGCACAGGGGGCATTATATGTGAGGGGCACAGCACGGGGCATTATATGTGAGGACACAGCACAGGGGACATAATATGTGAGGGACGCATGATGGGAGCATTATATGTAAGGGGCAAAGAACGGGGGCATTATATGTGAAGGGCAAAGCACAGGGGGCAATATATGTTAGTGGCACAGGACAGAGGGCATTATTATGTTGGGGGAACAGGACGGGTCATAATTATTATTTGTGGGGGCACAAGATGGGGCATTATTACTATATGTGAAGGCACAGAGTGTTCTGCATTTCAGAAGTATAGTGTATATTATGAGGAATTTCTGGGGTGGTAAGTTTTTTATGGGCCACAATACATTTGGGTATTTTATTCAGAGGGTGTAATGCACAGCAAGTTATATTCAGAGGGTGCATTGTTTGGTAGCATTAAATTTAGAGGGCACAGTGTGTGGTCGTATTATATTCAGAGAGTACAGTGTGTGATAGTATTTTTAGAGAGTGCAGTGTGTGGTCGTATTATATTCAGAGAGTGCAGTGTGTGATAGTATTATATTTAGAGGGCACAGTGTGTGGTCGTATTATTATTCAGAGAGTGCAGTGTGTGATAGTATTATATTTAGAGGGCACAGTTTGTGGTCGTATTATTATTCAGAGAGTGCAGTGTGTGATAGTATTATATTTAGAGGGCACAGTGCGTGGTCGTATTATATTCAGAGAGTGCAGTGTGTGATAATATTATATTTAGAGGGCACAGTGTGTGGTCGTATTATTATTCAGAGAGTGCAGTGTGTGATAGTATTATATTTAGAGGGCACAGTGTGTGATAGTATTATATTCAGAGAGTGCAGTGTGTGATAGTATTATATTTAGAGGGCACAGTGTGTGGTCGTATTATATTCAGAGTGCGCAGTGTGTGATAGTATTATATTTAGAGGGCGCAATGTGTGTTAGTATTATATTCAGAGGGTACGGTGTATGGCGGTATTATATTCAGAGAGTGCAGTGTGTGATAGTATTATATTTAGGGGGCGCAGTGTGTGGTAGTATTATATTCAGAGGGTACGGTGTGTGGTGGTATTATATTCAGAGGGTACGGTGTGTGGGGGTATTATATTCAGAGGGTACGGTGTGTGGGGGTATTATATTCAGAGGGTACGGTGTGCGGCAGTATTATATACATAAGGTATAGTGTGTTGTATATTAAGGGGGTACAGTGTGTCAGAATTATATTCAGAGGGTGTGTGCCAGTATTATATTTGAAGAATACAGTGTTTGGCAGTATTATAATTATTGTTTTCATATTGAGGATCAGAATGCGCTGACATAGTGAGGAGCCAGCCATCTGGGTATCAAGTTCTGCAGAGAGAAGATTTAGCTGGAACAAGTCCCGGTGGTATGTACCATCTGAATTACCGTAGATAAGGAAAGACTATAGAGAAGACGTCACTTGTAATCACTGATATCGTGTATCCTCCTCACTATTTCTCATCAGAGCTGGAGTCACTGAAGAAGTTCTGCAGTTATGATGGGTGAAACAACAACTCCCAGCATAACCTTACCACTGCTAAGGTCATACTGGAAGCTGTAGTTTTAAATGGTAAAAACTTCTTTAGCACTTTCCCATTCTGTGGCAATTGGTATATTTGATTATTATTCTGACATGTGAGCATGGCCTATGAGTCTTAAACAAGGTTAGGACTGTATGATACATTTATTAATATTGTAAGTTCCGTAATCCTATTTTCTGTACGCCAACACAAAATACTCTAATAGTCTAATAGTGCCCCTCCCGAGACTCGACTCTGGATCCGCACCTGCCATGCACATGATCACACTCCCCCCCCCCCTTACTAAATGGGAGGCTCTAAAATGTGTTCCCAGGGGCGTGCTGGTGAGGCATGGGGCCCGGTTGAAGAGGGAAAACTGAGTCAAACTGTTCTCCCTACTGTCTGAACTTAATGTCCTGGAATCCCAACACATACAGACCCTGCAAGAACGGACCCTCAGAGATATCATAAAAGTTAGACAGAAACTGTTGCCATTACTGAATTCGAAATATAAATATTATAAGAAGCTAACCGGCCATCAATTTTACGAGTGGGGCAACAAATCGGGCAAAATGCTTGCGAGGGCCCTGAGAGAAAAACGCTCCTCACTTTTTGTTCCATCCATTCAAACCCCCTCAGGTGCCATTTCCCATCTGACACATGACATCCTCTCGGCCTTTAGACAATACTATTCGGCTCTATACAATCTCCCTACGCCTCCCTCCTCCTCCTCCTCCTCCTCGCTAATTCACTATATTAAAGCTACTGCCCTCCCTACCCTCTATGAGGATACCATTTCTTCACTGGAATCTCCATTCTCCTCTGAGGAACTGAACTCAGCCATATCAGCTATCCCTGCTGGGAAAAGCCCCGGACCGGACAGCTACTCAGGCAAATTTTATAAATCCCTCAGGGAAGAACTCTCTATTCCCCTTTTGTCTGCCTTCAACTCTATCTTGGAGGCTCCCACTGTCCTCCACTCCTTTTTGCAGACCTTCATCACGGTGATCCCAAAAGACGGTAAGGACTCCACTCAGTGTCAAAATTATAGGCCCATTTCACTCCTCAATACTGATACCAAACTATTTGCCATACTATTGGCAAATAGGCTGGCCGCTCATATGGAAGCCCTAGTCCACCCAGATCAGGTTGGATTCATATGTGGGAGAGAGGACAGGGATAACACCCTTCGTGCCTCCTCCACGATCCATTATGCTCAAAAACACAATCGCCCCCTTTTTTTGCTATCTCTCGACGCCGAGAAGGCGTTCAATCGTGTGAACTGGGGCTTCCTAGAGGCGACCCTCTCCTAGATTGGTCTGGGTGCCCTGATGAGGGCCCGCATAATGGCACTCTACTCCAGTACTCAAGCCCAAATATGTATAAATGGTCAACTATCCCTCCCGTTTGACATTCGCAATGGCACGAGACAAGGCTGTCCCCTGTCACCACTCCTCTATATCCTCTGCATGGAAGACCTGCTCAATGCCATACAGCAAAATCTGAATATCCAGGGCCTCCAGACTCCCTCGTGCCATTGCAAATGCTCCGCTTAGGCGGATGACCTCCTTCTTTTCCTCTCCGCTCCTCTTACCTCCCTCCCCTCCCTATGGTCTACCATACATATTTTTTCCCAGCATAGCAATTATAAAATAAAAACAACGAAAAGCCCTTAACATCACCCTCCCCTCCCGAACTGTTCATCATCTATGCACCGCCTTTCCCTTTAAGTGGCGCGACAGAGCACTCACATGCCTCGGAATCCAAGTCCCTGCCCTATTGTCTGACACTTTCACCCTAAACTTCCCCCCCCATGTTGAATATGTTAAGATCCGATTTGGCCAGGTGGGAGTGTAAGGACTTCTCCTGGATAGGGCGGATTAATCTCTTGAAGATGAACGTATTACCTCGTCTTCTCTACCTACTCTCCACCATACCCGCCATCCTCTCCCGGTCCTTTTTCAGGGAAGTCTCTGCGCTCCTCACTGGCTTTGTTTGGGCACACAAACGCCCAAGGTTGGCACGCAAGATTCTGACCAGACGTAAACCTGACGGTGGTCTGGGCCTCCCAGATTGCCTCTTCTACCATCTAGCTGCGGTCCTGACCAGGGTCCTTGATTGCTACTCTCCTCCCTCTGCCAAGCTCTGGGTAGGGCTGGAGCGGGACGCTTCCCTCCCCTAGATCCCAAAACTCTCCATATGGCTCCCAAAGTCCCCACCTCTCGCTCTTCTACTAAAAGCCCCCAGTGACTGCTACGATAGATCACGTCCAACGCACCTATCTTCCCTCTGTGGCACTAACCACTTCGGATGGCCCCCTGATGCCAATCTTCGGCAACCCCCCATTCTCCCCTGCTTTTTCCACATCACAATTTCTGGGACTTTCAAAAACCGATTCTCCCACCTTCTCCAATCTACTCACACCTACCTCCCTGAAACCACTAAGTGACCTCTGTAGGGAAACTCCCGCCCCATTCACACAGGTCTTTCAGTACACCCAACTGCGACACTTTTAATCAAAATCCAAAGATAAGTTAAACCTACATCACCCCCTTTCCTCATTCGAAAAGCTGTGTGTTGCACCTTCTCGGACATTTCGTCCGACCAGCTTAGTATATGCTCTTCTTCTTGACTCTCTCAAGACAAAACCACTTCCTTACAGATGTGGTTGGGAGAGAGAACTCGGCACGGAATTTACGGACAAGGAGTGGGGGGAAGCTTTGCGTTCCTTTCACAAACTGTCAATTTCCTCCAAAGCCCAGGAAACAAACTGCAAGATATTAACAAGATGGTATAGGGTTCCCCACCTATTAGCAGAGTTCTATCCGGGAGTAACAATAGAGAAAAAAGATCAGCTCACCCAGTCGTCTCCAAGGTATATGGAAAATAGCACAATACACCTGCACCAGCGGGAGCTTCGGATGGTCTCTGAGGCCAAGTCCTCAGGTGAAGCAATCAGGAAGGGGAAAAGGAAGTTCCGGCTCCCAAGGCTGGATAAAACATTCAAGTTTATTTCTTCATATAAAATCCAGTGCATGAGCAAACAATAAAAGCAATGAAAGGGAGACCACCACCAAACGCACCGACGCGTTTCGACTTAACGCTAAGTCTTAGTCATGGCAACTACAAAGCCCAGCATGACTTCCTTTTATATCGTCATATCCCATAGGAGGGGAAGAAACACCCATGGGTGTGTACCCACAGGTGAGGAATACAATGCAATACAGTCCCATTAAATGTCACAACCGTAATCTAGTGTTAAAACATGAATGAAAAAAAAAATATATATATATATATATATAAATATACATCTATACACACATGACATCATGAGAGATGTATCATAACTAATATATATATGACAAATCATGTCTGTAATTAAGTCCGGACGGGAAGCGTGAATCCATGCACAGGATCCAAAACGCCTCCCGTCTGAACAGGGACTTGCACCAGTCCCCTCCTCTGCGAGGAGGATGTACTCTCTCCAGACCTGTAACTTCTATCCTGGGAACGATGCCATCATGTTTTTCTATTATGTGTTTGGCTATACCCGACATGGATCTATTTGAAAATTGACCTGGTGAAGGTAAATTAAGATGTTCTTGTATTCTGATTTTCAATTTTCGACTGGTACATCCAATGTATTGGAGCATACATTCTAAACAGGTGATGCTGTATACAACGTGATGTGTTTGACAGTTAATGTAACTTTTGATGTTATAACTGATGTTAGTAACACATGATTTGAAGGTGTTAGAGTTAGTCATAAGCTTGCAGTTATTACATCTATTTCTTCCACACTGATAACTCCCTTTGGTGGAAAGCCAGGTATTGCCCTGTGTATTATGAGCTGTGATGTCACTAGGTGACAGTTGTGCGTGTAGGGATCTGGCCTTTAGGGGAATGACTTTAATCCTATTTGTCTGTAGAATCTTGGACATAATGAGGTCATGATGTAGGACCGGTAGATGTTTATAGATAATATTTCTAATTTCCGCAAACTGATTGGAAAATGAGGTGGTGAAAGTCAAATTATTTTCTGTGTCTGGGTGTCTATTAGTTAATTTATCCTTAAGGTAGTATCCCGGTGGTTTGGAATTCACGATACCCTCTGCTCTTGCTATAGTGTGTGTGTTATAGCCCCTATCTCTCAGGCGTTTCCTAATATCTTGGCATGTATCAAAATATACAGAATCTTGTGTGAATGTACGCCTGGCCCTGACAAATTCACCTATTGGAAGGTTTAGAATAGTTTGATGGGGATGACAACTGGTTGCATGAAGAAGGCTATTACCTGAGCATGGCTTACGGAAAAGTTTTGTCTGGATGCAATCATTGACTGGATCACCCGTGAGTGTAACATCTAGAAAATCTATGTTCACGGTATTCGTGTTCATAGTGAATATTAAAGAAAAATCATTGTGATTAAGAAATTGAGAAAATTGCTGAGCTTCAATAGAAGTCCCCCGCCACACTAGGAGGAGGTCGTCTATGTATCGCCCATACCACCCTATGAGATGGTAAAACGGGTTGGCTGGCGAGAACAAGACGACCTCCTCCCAGTAAACCATATAGAGATTGGCCAGGGATGGCGAAAATTTAGAGCCCATCGGGCAGCCAGTAATTTGCAAATAATAAATATTATTAAAGCAAAAGAAATTGTGTTGGAGCAGGAAAAGCATGACCTGTAAAATATATTCCTGTAGATCATAATCATAATTACTATATTTTTTGAGATGGTAAGATACGGCTATAACGGCCATGTCATGCGGTATGCATGTGTACAGAGCCGTAATGTCACAGGTCATCCAGCTCTCTTGATCAGACCAATGTAGGTGTTCCATAGCCTGGAGTAGAGTTTTAGTGTCTCTGATATATCCCGTGGTCCTACATACAAGAGGCTGCAGCAGTTCATCTAGCCAGGAACTTAATCTTTCCAACAAGGAATCAATGCCCGCGACAATCGGTCGCATAGGTGGCGGGAACATGTCCTTATGTAGTTTAGGTAACGCATGGAATACAGGGCATTTCACATGGAGCGGTTTCAAATATTCAGATTGTCTCTCAGAAATGATAGATAAGGCTGTACCTTCTTCCAGAAGTTGGTTTAATTTGTTTCTTACACTGTCAGTGGGGTTTTGGCTCAGTTTGCGGTAGGTGTTGGCATCCTGTAACATCTCTAATATTAATCTCTCATATAGTGTAGTATCCATAACTGCCACGGAACCCCCTTTGTCTGACTGTCGTATAGTCAAAGTGTTGTTTTCCATTAATTCTTTAACGACCTTTCTTTGTTCCACTGTTAGATTGTGTCTATATCTATTATTTTGTTGTTGTAGATATAGATTCTTTAAATCTTGTTCAACTCTCTGCTGGAAAGTGTCCATACTGTCCGATCTGGAGTTAATAGGATAAAACTCCGGATTTTTTGTACTGAAAGTGTTGATAGTACTGGAAAATTTGTTCATATCCTCAGGTATATGTTGTAAATCTGTAAGTATTTGTGTGGAAACATGGTCCTGGAAGGTACTATGTAGTGGCATTTGACTTTGTCCTCTTACATTAAGATGCTGAATATTAATGGAGTCTACATGTGAGTCCAATGCATCCATATTGTCTTGGTGAAAGTGTCTTTTGATGGTAAGTAGACGGACAAAATTTATTAACATCGAGGATGGTGCGGTATAGATCTAAATTGCTCGTAGGAACAAAAGTGAGGCCTTTGCCAAGAACCTCTATTTGTGCAATGCTTAGTATTTGTGCTGAAAGGTTAACCACTGAGTCGCTCATTGTTTGTATCTCGGTTGATATTTGTTCTTCCTCGTATAGGTAGTTCTTGTGGTTTCTCCCCGACTTGTGTTTCCTCCCCGATCTATGTTTCCTCCGCTTCCTTTTGCAACCTGCGTTATATCCCTGTTCACACCATGCGTTTTGTCGTTTTTTGCCGGTTGTGTATTCCTGTTGTCAATCATGGAAGATCTCTCTTCGTGTTCACTGTCCGTACCATAGTCGGTAGCCTCATTATCTGAGGAGCTGAAGCTCACATTTTTGCGCTGAGGTGTATTGTGCGTTTGTGAATGTTTCAGTATAGACCTTGGTTTGTAAGATTTTTTAGTTTGCCAGTTATAGACAGTATTTGTTGTGTAATCTCTTAAATCTCTGTTGAATTTTGTTTTCTTAATATTGGTAACAGTTTCCTCTAATTGTGATAGATGTTCATTCATCTTACTCTGCAAGGCCTCAAAATCAGTGGACTGTTTAAAGGGTTCGATAGAAACCAATATTTTATTGATGCTCTGTTCCAGATCCGCCAGTTTCAATTCCTCTTTTTCTATTATCAGAGACATCAGCTCCAACGAGCATCTGGATAGCGCATCATTCCATCTGTTTGTAAAATCTTCATCATATGAAGTAGTGCATTTCTTTCTTATGCGGAGACCTCTGGGTATCATGTTTTTTTCTAAATATTGAGACAAGGTGGTGGCATCCCACCATGTCTTTAACTGAAATGATTTCAGATTTTCCAAGTCCCATAGCAGTCTCTTGAGGTCAAATACAGACGAAGCGTCTGTCCCTCCAGAAAAAACACTCGCAACCCTGGCTTGATGAGTAGTGATATTAAGGGTGGAGAAGTCGGGCATAGAAGTATGTGAAATAGTAGGCTCGGAAGAAGCTGGGCATTCGGTTTGTGTCGACATAATAAAATTGCTCAATGCACGTAATAAGGATGAAGTGTATATGCGGTATACAACTGTATAATATCTCACCTTGCGACCAGGCTAGCACTATGTATAATATGGATGCATTGGACTCACATGTAGACTCCATTAATATTCAGCATCTTAATGTAAGAGGACAAAGTCAAATACATAGTACCTTCCAGGACCATGTTTCCACACAAATACTTACAGATTTACAACATATACCTGAGGATATGAACAAATTTTCCAGTACTATCAACACTTTCAGTACAAAAAATCTGGAGTTTTATCCTATTAACTCCAGATCGGACAGTATGGACACTTTCCAGCAGAGAGTTGAACAAGATTTAAAGAATCTATATCTACAACAACAAAATAATAGATATAGACACAATCTAACAGTGGAACAAAGAAAGGCCGTTAAAGAATTAATGGAAAACAACACTTTGACTATACGACAGTCAGACAAAGGGGGTTCCGTGGCAGTTATGGATACTACACTATATGAGAGATTAATATTAGAGATGTTACAGGATGCCAACACCTACCGCAAACTGAGCCAAAACCCCACTGACAGTGTAAGAAACAAATTAAACCAACTTCTGGAAGAAGGTACAGCCTTATCTATCATTTCTGAGAGACAATCTGAATATTTGAAACCGCTCCATGTGAAATGCCCTGTATTCCATGCGTTACCTAAACTACATAAGGACATGTTCCCGCCACCTATGCGACCGATTGTCGCGGGCATTGATTCCTTGTTGGAAAGATTAAGTTCCTGGCTAGATGAACTGCTGCAGCCTCTTGTATGTAGGACCACGGGATATATCAGAGACACTAAAACTCTACTCCAGGCTATGGAACACCTACATTGGTCTGATCAAGAGAGCTGGATGACCTGTGACATTACGGCTCTGTACACATGCATACCGCATGACATGGCCGTTATAGCCGTATCTTACCATCTCAAAAAATATAGTAATTATGATTATGATCTACAGGAATATATTTTACAGGTCATGCTTTTCCTGCTCCAACACAATTTCTTTTGCTTTAATAATATTTATTATTTGCAAATTACTGGCTGCCCGATGGGCTCTAAATTTTCGCCATCCCTGGCCAATCTCTATATGGCTTACTGGGAGGAGGTCGTCTTGTTCTCGCCAGCCAACCCGTTTTACCATCTCATAGGGTGGTATGGGCGATACATAGATGACCTCCTCCTAGTGTGGCGGGGGACTTCTATTGAAGCTCAGCAATTTTCTCAATTTCTTAATCACAATGATTTTTCTTTAATATTCACTATGAACACGAATACCGTGAACATAGATTTTCTAGATGTTACACTCACGGGTGATCCAGTCAATGATTGCATCCAGACAAAACTTTTCCGTAAGCCATGTTCAGGTAATAGCCTTCTTCATGCAACCAGTTGTCATCCCCATCAAACTATTCTAAACCTTCCAATAGGTGAATTTGTCAGGGCCAGGCGTACATCCACACAAGATTCTGTATATTTTGATACATGCCAAGATATTAGGAAACGCCTGAGAGATAGGGGCTATAACACACACACACTATAGCAAGAGCAGAGGGTATCGTGAATTCCAAACCACCGGGATACTACCTTAAGGATAAATTAACTAATAGACACCCAGACACAGAAAATAATTTGACTTTCACCACCTCATTTTCCAATCAGTTTGCGGAAATTAGAAATATTATCTATAAACATCTACCGGTCCTACATCATGACCTCATTATGTCCAAGATTCTACAGACAAATAGGATTAAAGTCGTTCCCCTAAAGGCCAGATCCCTACACGCACAACTGTCACCTAGTGACATCACAGCTCATAATACACAGGGCAATACCTGGCTTTCCACCAAAGGGAGTTATCAGTGTGGAAGAAATAGATGTAATAACTGCAAGCTTATGACTAACTCTAACACCTTCAAATCATGTGTTACTAACATCAGTTATAACATCAAAAGTTACATTAACTGTCAAACACATCACGTTGTATACAGCATCACCTGTTTAGAATGTATGCTCCAATACATTGGATGTACCAGTCGAAAATTGAAAATCAGAATACAAGAACATCTTAATTTACCTTCACCAGGTCAATTTTCAAATAGATCCATGTCGGGTATAGCCAAACACATAATAGAAAAACATGATGGCATCGTTCCCAGGATAGAAGTTACAGGTCTGGAGAGAGTACATCCTCCTCGCAGAGGAGGGGACTGGTGCAAGTCCCTGTTCAGACGGGAGGCATTTTGGATCCTGTGCATGGATTCACGCTTCCCGTCCGGACTTAATTACAGACATGATTTGTCATATATATATTAGTTATGATACATCTCTCATGATGTCATGTGTGTATAGATGTATATTTATATATATATATATTTTTTTTTTCATTCATGTTTTAACACTAGATTACGGTTGTGACATTTAATGGGACTGTATTGCATTGTATTCCTCACCTGTGGGTACACACCCATGGGTGTTTCTTCCCCTCCTATGGGATATGACGATATAAAAGGAAGTCATGCTGGGCTTTGTAGTTGCCATGACTAAGACTTAGCGTTAAGTCGAAACGCGTCGGTGCGTTTGGTGTTGTTCTCCCTTTCATTGCTTTTATTGTTTGCTCATGCACTGGATTTTATATGAAGAAATAAACTTGAATGTTTTATCCAGCCTTGGGAGCCGGAACTTCCTTTTCCCCTTCCTGATTCTATCCGGGAGTGACTGACACATGCTGGCAATGTGGTGCCTCAGGTGCTACTATGTCTTATGTATGGCTGATGTGCCCTTGTCTCACCCCCTTTTGGTCCCAGGTTCTAGACATTACCCACAAACTGACGTCCATACACCTCCCCATGACGCCTGGCCTCCTGGTGCTATCCGTCTTCCCGTCCTCACAATATAAGTGGTTTACCCGTCTTGCTGGCTATATGATCCTAGCCACGAGAACAGTAATACCCAGACTGTGGAAAACCAAGACCCCCCTACGCTCTCCTCTTGGTTCCAGGAGCTCTCCCACCTTCATAGGATGGAAGAGTTGTTGGCTGACTCTAGAAAACAAGCGGACAAACATCACCTTATATCGGGTCCGTGGATTGACTTTTTGACAACTGAGGGTTACAAATCCCTCCACTTAGGGTCCTCAGACTCTACGAGCTGATGGATGTTACAGAAGGTTATCCAACCTCAAGATGTCAGCCCGCCGTGCTGGGGGGACCCTACCTGTGTGACATGCTGAAAGCTTCACCACCTCCTTTTCTCTTTTTTTGCCTGCACTTCTCCTTTCTCTATCCTTCCTCCTCCCACACCATCCTGCCTCTCTTCCCTCCCCTCCGCCCTTCCCTGTCTTCTTTTCCTCCATGTCCTCTCCCCCCCCCCCCCTCCTGATTTGTCATAACTTTTATGATGCAACTGATAGGTTGATGTTACTCTTGTTACTTTGTGGTTCCACCCATGCCTATCCTTCTTGCTACACGACTCGAGCTTCTGATCTCCTGACCCCATACGAAGTCTTAAATCGCTTGCAATGTATGTGTTTCATATGTTACGGTACCTTATATTGCCATCTGTTCTCCTGTTTATATACTTATATGACAACTTCTTTGATGAAAATTTTTTTTTTTACTTTGAAAAGAAATCACCCACCTTTCCCCATTTTTTAAATAAAATAATGTAATAAAGAATAAAAATAATCATATGTGTTATCATCACATGCATAAATGTCCGATCTATTAAAATATAAGTTTAGCTAAACCACACGGCGTAGACGTAAAAAAAATACCAATGTCCATAATTGTGCATTTTTGGTCACTTCATGTACCATAAAAATATTAATAAAAAGCGTTCAAAAAGTCCCATCAAAACAAAAATGGTACCAATAAAAACTACAGATGATGGCACAATAAACCTCATACTGCCCTGTATGCAGAAAAATAAAAAAGTTATAGGGGTTAGAAGATGGCAATTTTAAACCACACAGGAAGTTATAGTACTTGCAATTTACGCTCAGAAATTCACTGACTTAAAGATGGCAATGCATTTCTGAGCAGAATATGCAGAAAGAACAGACATGCCAATTCTTTCTGTGGATGTTAGAATTTGAATTTCTGTGCCAGATATTTCCTTTGCGGAAATTTTGCTGTGGGCACAGTGTGCCAGAATCCCATTGAAATTAATAAGACTCTTAAAAAGGTGGGCAGTTCAAAGAAGGGATAAGACCAAAGGGAAAGTCAAATGGCCAGAGACAAAGGGGGAGGCAAAATAAGGTTTTGCCCAGGGTGGCAAAAATCCTTGCAGCAGCCCTGGTGGCCACGGCCCGATATGCTGAACAGGCAGGGTCCCTTTGCCATTTCAATCCCCCCCTTCCCCTCCGATCCCCCACTGTGCCCATCTCAATAAGCCTAGTCCCAGCCAGAGTGATTGTTGTGCAAAACTGAGCAACTTTTGCAAAAGTTTCTTGTTTAAATCAGTGCGTAAACTGTGCACCTAGAAAACCACACCTAGTTTTTGAATAGGAATGTGCTTTCTATCACCCAAGCCCAAGAAAAAGTGCAAACGTGTCACACTCAAAAAAACGTGCACAAGGATGTGGTCCATCGCAAAGCCCATCTCTGAAATTAAACCGCCCTCCCTCTCTGGGCCAGAAGGCACCTGCAAGGGTCTAGGCTCAATGTCCCTTTTCTTCGAAGCTACTAGAGGACCACAAGTGCTCCTGACGTCATCCTAAGCATCAGCCCAAGAAACCACCAGCAGTGCCGTATATTATAGCATCCTGCCTATGCAGGGATGCCCAAGGTTTGCCAGGAGGTGCCGAATCTGATGGCCACACACACCTCCCTTGGACCGCCAGGAGGGACACCAAGAAGGGCTTACCGCATCCTGACAAATCCTGTGACAAACAAAAACATGTTCAAGTAGCACAGTGAAAAACAGACATAAACAATTAAGTGAATGTGCGCCATGAAGTGCGGCCCGGCGTCCGGCCGGATCTATAAAAATTTCCCCGATCCTAGCCAGAAGACTGGGAATCAAAGAGGTGATTGCCAAACGTGAAGAATGCATGGTGCAGAGCTTCCACTCAGTGAGCTATTACACCCAGTGAGTTTTGGCACCTCAGGGTCACCACTCCCCGAGGCACAGTAGTACCTGGGCCTTCAACCCCCTCAGCCTCATGGTGAGACCTGGAGGGGACAGGTCACATCAGAGCAGCCGTCGAGCTGATTCCTCAGAACCCGGAATGCCCCGAGGCACCTGCCCCCTCCATGCAGCATCCATCCTACATCAATGGCAGAGACTAGACCACTGATAAGAACAGATACTACACTTGATCTTAGCCAAAAGGCCAAGAGCCATATATGCCATCAGAACGCAACCGCATAAATGCGACACGTGCTGTATGCCGCAACTATGCAAATATATAGCACAGCCTGCAGCCTGTTCCAACTTATTGTGAAAACACTAATTTCGGCTGGGATTACACTTGGCGTGTTTGTCAGAAAAAAACACCATGCTCGCTGCGGGCACATGTTATGTTGGAATCAATAGGATAATATGAAATGCCAGACACTAATGGGGTTTTCTTCATCCTCTTATGGCCTTATCAAATCTGTGGGATGTGGAGAGCATGTTTTTTTTTTTTAAATGAAGTTTTGGTGTTTTTCTTCCCAATGTTTTTAATAGAAATCCTTGGGTCACATGATGAAAGAATCACATGACTTGTAAAGAGAAAAGACAGAGGGAAAATAATAATAATAATACATATTGGGGGAGATGTATGAAAACCTGTACAGAGGAAAAGTTGACCAGTTGTCCATAGCAACCAATCAGATCGCTTCTTTCACTTTTCAGAGGCCTTTTTAAGGCCTTTTAGGTTTTAATAAATAACCCCCCCAGTGTTTTTAGTAAAAATGCCACAAAGATGGCAGAGAAAGGAAATAAGGGGGCCAGTTTTTGGTGTTTTTTTTAATCTTTTTTAATTTTTGGCAAAAAAAAAAGTAAACATCAATCAAGAATTGCGTCTGTTCCTAGGCTTAGGCTGGGATTAAACACAACTTATGTGTGGCGTTTTTCAAGCACACAGTGCTTTATTCCCCCCCCCCCCCCCCCTTTCGTCAGACATCTGTCTAGCTGTTGCAAAGCTACAACTCCAAGCATACCCAGGGCATGCTGGGAGTTGTAGTTTTGCAACAGATGGACAGCCACAAGGGATCAGTGGTTCAATATGTCAATCTAGGACCATGGTGTCTGATCCTAAATTGGCAGCAGGATCCTCGACCACTTTAAATTCAATGAATGCAGGGACGTCTAACGAGTGACATCCTTTGCTCCAGTAGCGCCATTTTAACCCCTTAAGGACCACGGGTTTTTCCGTTTTTGCACTTTCATTTTTCCTCCTCACCTTTTAGAAATCATAACCCTTTCAATTTTGCACCTAAAAATCCATGTAATGGCTTATTTTTTGCGCCACCAATTCTACTTTGCAGTGACATCAGTCATTTTACCCAAAAATCGACGGCAAAACCGAAAGAAAAAAAAAAACAGTAATTGTGCGATGAAATTGAAGAAAAAACGCCCGCTACCTCTTGATAACGCTGCGGAAGCAGCGAAACATGTTGAGGGGGGCAGAGTAGGGAGACATTTTAATACAGCAAAGCAGCAGCTCAGGATTACTAAACGTGCTAACGTTAGGCATTTCAATTACAGCAGAGATATTAGAGTGCTAACAAAAGAGGACTGAATATAAGCCTCTATAGATATACAAAAGGGATTGTGGCAGTGTGGCAAGGAAAGGGTGTATTTCCTTGGCTCACCCTGCAGAAGCTCTCACCTGCTTCTTAAGTAATGAGGCAGGAGGAAAGGGAGGTGTATATGAGATGGAGACTCAGTCTAATGTGGGCTCTTCCTAGGAGACAGCATGTGGGCTGTAGGGAAGAGACAGAGCCTGCTGAGGAGTACACAGCCCGAGCTATGAGTGGCTCAAAGAGAGTGACATGACTTGTGAGTAGAAGGTTGCAGGGGACATATGTTTAACCGGCTGAGGGAAGCTCAGCGGTTGTTAGTCAGGACAAGCTGATCTGTTTAGTCAGTGACCAGACGGTCTAGGATTTTGTTTTGTTCCTGCTTTTTGTTTATTTCTTTCCCTGCAACCTGTCTAATAAAACTGGCAAGGTGCCAGATTTGCATTATAAGCGTTTGTTTGCTGGTTTATTGAGAAGAAACGCATCCTGTGGCGTGGTCCAGGACGATCCCAGAGCTAATCCCCTAGACGGATCGTCACAGGGATACAAACGCAGGGTACACTGAGCTGCTGACTTGCCAGAATTTAACTGTGTGAGTTTCTAATTAATTTCGGCACATTTATCTTATCTTATAATTTAATAAAGCTTGTGGGAATACCATAAAGAATTTATATATGGGAAAATAGGGCAATTTTTGGATTCCCTCAGGGAATCTATAGGTTAATACAATAAGTTATCCCTCCATATATTGGTCCAAACAAGTTAAGAAATTGAAGAAAAAACGCCATTTTGTAAATTTTGGGGGCTTCAGTTTCTATGCAGTAAATTTTTCACTAAAAATGACACCTTATCTTTATTCTGTAGGTCCATACGATTAAAATGATACCCTACTTATATAGGTTTTATTTTGTCGTACTTCTGTAAAAAATCTGTAAAAACTACATGCAGAAAAATGTATACGTTTAAAATTGTCACATTCTGACCCCTATAACTTTTTTATTTTACCGCATATGGGTCGGTATGAGGGCTAATTTTTTGCGCCGTGATCTGAAGTTTTTAGTGGTACCGATTTTGTATTGATAGGACTTTTTGATCGCTTTTTACTCATTTTTTCATGTTATAAAAAGTGACCAGAAATACGTTATTTTGGACTTTGGAATTTTTTGCGTGTACGCCATTGACCGTGCGGTTTAATTAATGATATATTTTTATAGTTCGGACATTTACGCATGCGGCGATACCACATATGCTTATATTTACTTTTATTTACATGTTTTTTTTATGGGAAAAGGGGGGTGATTCAAACTTATTAGGGAAAGGGTTAAATTACATTTATCAACTTTTTTTTTTACACTTTTTTTTTTTGCAGTGTTATAGCTCCCATAGGGAGCTATAGCATTGCACACACTGATCTTATACCCTGTTCAATGGAAAGCCATAGCTTTGCAATGATCAGTGTTATCGGCGGTCGATTGCTCAAGCCTGCATCTCAGGCTTGGAGCAATCAATCACCGAAGGGACATGCCGGAGGAAGGTAAGAGGACCTCCGCTCGTGTCCCAGCTGATCGGGACACCGCATTTTCACTGCGGTGGTCCTGATCTGCCCCGCTGAGCAGCCGGGCAGCTTTCACTTTCGTTTTAGACGCGTCGTTCAACTTTGAACGCCGCGTCTAAAGGGTTAATAGTGTGCAGCACCGCAATCGCTGCCGCGGCCATTAGCCCCGGGTCCCGGCTTTAGATACATGCCAAGACCGACGCGATATGACGCGGGGTCACCGCGTGACCCCGCGTTATATCGCGGGAGCCAGCCAAGGACGTAAATATACGTCCTTGGTCGTTAAGGGGTTAATAAAAAATTGCCCAAAATCCCTTAGATAACAAGATAACAGTCATACAGAATATATTAGAAAGCTTTTTTGTTTTTCAGCCAATCAGAGAGCAGCACTACTGAAATAGAACTCTCAGGAGGTAACAGCGTGTCACACATGTGATGTCATAACCATTGTCCACCAGAGAGCAGCACTGAGCAGATATAACACTGCTCCTGCTTATTCTTCATCAGTGAGGGGCTGATGCTGGACACTGTAGGGGCCGAGAATGCAAAGTCACATACACTACTGTGACTGGTAAGTGTCACATTGTTGTGACCAAAAGGTCTTTAGTGCAGTTCAATGTGCTTTTCTATACTAAACATGTAAATAATCTATCTTTTGTTTTCCTATCTTAGATGCACTATTTCCAGGATGTGGAGTAGCATTTCCGGACCTACAGCAAGACATTGGATGAAGACGGAGATTTCCAGACCTATTCCAGAAGAATTTGGATGAAGGCACAGCCCCTCGAATCACGCACATACACAGACACATTTGCCCAAATTCTAGAGGTAACCTCCTTTAGTATGCCCAGAGGAAGGGCAATACAGTAGCCATGGATTCCCTACAGGTTTCCTCCCCTCTGGAGGTTTTTCCTGTCCTGAGTATTAGTTACTGTACGCTCTTTGTGAGTGATGGAGGTTACAAGAAATCCCCGACACAAACATTTTTATATATAATAAATAAAGTTCCCCTTTTTAAACCATTCTGTGACTTGTTTGACTCATTTATTTTGTGTGTGAAAAATAGTGTTGGCAAAACGTGGATGACATGAGTTGTTTTTTTTAAGTATCCAAAGCTGCTCTCCTGCACGATCTGCATAATGCAGTGCGGAGAGAGGCAACTGATGCTGGGGAGTACAGTTACCAAGGCAACCAAAGGACACCCAGCAAGTTCCATGCATGAGCCTTTTTCTGATGAACGGGACCCTAGGAGAGCGGAGGAGGCAGGTGAGAAGACCTCCATCCACCATTTTAATGATCACCAGATCGCCACAGGTTATTTGTTCCTCGAACATAATGCCTGCATTGCCGCACCTGCTATAATCTGCTTTGATCATGGCATCTGAGGGGTTAATGACAAACATTAGAGCGATTGTTGATGATTGCCACTACTGGCAGGTACCTGGCTGCCAGGACCTGCCATACATGATGCGAGCACCGGTCCATTGTTCACATCATGTACAGGGTGTAAATATACATCCACTCTCATCAGGACATACTGTCGATACTTTTTGTCGATACTTGCATAATTTCTTGGTGAAAAATTCCAAAATTTGATGAAAAAATAGAACATTTTGCATTTTTCTAACTTTGAAGCTTTTGCTTGTAAGGAAAACAGACATTCCAAATAAATTACATATTGATTCACATATACAATATGTCTACTTTATTATGGACATTTATCAACGGGTTTAGTCAGGTTTTCTTTACTATAATTGTCGCAAAATTGTCGCAACTGCGACTACACGATTTTTCGTGCAACATTTTGACTGGAAAGCGAGAAAAGCAAGTTTTCCTAAAATTTACTATGTAGTAATAATTTTAAAATGGACTACGGGTAGTCAGGTATTTATTAACTGCGACAGTCGCAACTGCGCAAAAAAAAGTCGCAACAGCGTTAAAAATTGACTAAATTTACTCCAGCTCAAACATGGAGCAGAAAAAGCTACTACCAAAGTAAAAAAGGAAAAATTGCTTACGTGAAAGAAAATTATCAACAGGCTGAAACCAGTTGATAAATACGTCGCACATAAGCAAAAAAAAGTAAGGAAAAAATTACAAAAAAAAAGAATACATAAGCAAACATTGATAAATGTCCCTCTATATTTTCATCATAAAGTTGACAAGTTTTTACTTTTGGAAGACATCAGAGGGCTTCAAAGTACAGCAGCAATTTTCCAATTTTTCGCAAAATTTTAAAAATCTAGATTTTTCAGGGACCAGTTCAGTTTTTAAGTGGATTTGAAAGGTCTTCATATTAGAAATACCCCATAAATGACCCCATTATAAAAACTGCACCCCTCCAAAGTATTCATAATGACATTCAAAAAGTTTGTTAACCCTTTAGGTATTTCACAGGAATAGCAGCAAAGTGAAGGAGAAAATTTAAAATCTTCATTTTTTACACTCGCATGTTCTTGTAGACCCAGTTTTTGAAACTTTACAAGGGGTAATAGGAGAAAAAGCCCCCCAAAATTTGTAACCCAATTTCTCTCGAGTAAGAAAATACCTCATGTGTATGTCAAGTGTTCGGCGGGCGCAGTAGAGGGCTCAGAAGGGAAGGAGCGACAATGGGATTTTGGAGAGTGAATTTTGCTGAAATGGTTTTTGGGGGCATATCACATTTAGGAAGCACTACACAGTGGTCTCCAAACTGTGACCCTCCAGATGTTGCAAAACTACAACTCCCAGCATGCCCAGACAGCCTTTGGCTGTGTGGGCAAGCTGGGAGTTGTAGTTTTGCAGCTTTTAGAAGGCCACAGTGAAGATCACTTTTCGCGATCTTCACTGCAGCCACACTTTCCGGCCGCCGCTCAGATGATGACGCTGCTGCTCCGGGATGCTGCCACCTCCGCAGGTCCGGGTAAGCCGGGCCATGTTCCACCTGCTCTGTACCGACTTCGATCAGTGGGCAGAGTGGGGGGAAATGAACTCTAACCCCCCGCCCCCCTCCTGCCATTGGTGGTCAGCCTGACCGACCAATGGCAGGGGATAGGAGGGGTGGCAAAACTGCCACCTCACTCCTATCCTTTAGGCTGGTCACGCTTATTTTCCGGGAGATCGAGTCACCAGTGACCCGATTTGCCCGGATCGCGGCAAATCGCAGGTCTGAATTGACCTGCGATTTGCTGCGATCGCCAACATGGGGGGGTCTCAGGACCCCCCTAGGCATTGCCACGGGATGCCTGCTGATAGATATGGATACGCCCTCCGTCCTTAAGTGACGGGACGCAAATTAGCACGACGAGTATTTTTTTTTGCAAGAAAGGTGGCAACCCTAGCAGGCATCCCATTGCATTCTGTCAGTGACCGGCACCTTCTGTAGGACACAGGCAAACAAAGTACCCGTTGCTTTCAATGGACATGAGGGGTGTCACAGAAAGAAAGCCAGGGCTCGAGTCCTGCAGGAACTCATAGGAACTGCGTCCCTGCAGTTTTTTCACAGCAGGAACACCGTTCCCTTTAGCAGTCCACCTGCAGGACCAACCCTGTGCCCGAATCTTTTGGCTGCTGGACTGGACTGTGGCTGCTCTTCCTTGTCTTCCCCTGCACAGCCGGTTATACAGCCAGTGCACTGTGCAGGGGAAGAGGCCGCAGTTATATGGAGCAGTTTAGGAGGAAGATCACTCACCACCATTAGGTCCGTAGCTCCTGGAATGGCATCATGATAGGGGCGGGGCCTTTATCAGGAAGGGGTGGGGCCTCCTGGGCTGCACTATTATATAGTATTACAGCGTACAGGAAGCAAGTGGTAAGTGTGTTAGGGGGCAGTGATATTATTTAAAAGGGACTGTGTGTTAGAGAGGAGGTGGTGTTATTTACATGGGACTGTTTGTTAGAGAAAGGTGAGTAGTCTAATTTATATGAAACTGTATGTTGAAGAGAGGGAAGTGTTATTTACATGGGACTGCATGTTGGAGAGAGAGGGTGGTGTTATTTACATGGGACTGTATGTAGGAAAGTGGAGTAATTTTATTTACATAGGAATGTGTTAGGTTTAAGGTAGAGAAGTGATATTTACATGGAACAGTATATTGGAGGGGACTGTAGCTGGCTTGTCCCCCTGTGCACTGCAGTCTGCTGGGGGCGCTATTTGAAGTATCATTACAATTATTGGTAGGGTGAGGGATGCAGGCCTTCAATGGGGTCTGCGGCTGATTTTCCGCAATGGAAATTCTGCTGCCGGAAATATGCAACAGAGAGCCCGCCCCCATTCAAACTCGCAGAAGAACACACTTTGCTAACTCGCAATAAAATCCGCCCATATGAACGAGCCCTTAAGGTCTGTAAACGCAAGCTGATTTCGCACAGATTTTGCTACTATTGACTTCAATAGATCAGCAGAAAACCTGCAAAAGTGTCAGATTTGCTGATTTTCTGCAGACCAATCAAAGTCAAAGGTAGCAAAATCCCCTGCAGATTTTCTGCAGAAAATGTGCTGCCTGAAATATGCACAAAATCCCCTTGTGTGAACGGACCCTATTTTTGCTGCAGATTTGCTGTAGCAGATTTTGCTGGTCATTGACTTCGATAGGTAGCAATATCTGTTACAGCAAATCTATAGCAGAAAACATGCACGTTTGAACTGACCCTTATGGCTTGTTCACCCGAGCGGATTTGCTCGCAAACTTGCAGCGTGTTTCCCGCTATGAGTATGAATTAGTGCGGGCTGTCCACAGCAGACTTTTTGACAGCAGAATTTCTACTGAGGAAAATCCGCTGCAGACCCCATTGAAGTCAATTGGGTCTGTGCCATTTTTCCTCCAGTGAAATCCAAGAAATGTATGAAGCAATCTCCCGGTATAGTAGTGCAATCAGCGGCGCTCTCCTCACAGTGGGGACAGGCTAATAGAAAGTAACCGGCATGGAACGGACTTTTAAAATAACAAACAATTTATTTTGCTAAAGCATGACAATGAACAACGGCGGGACCCCCTCTTCCTCAGGTTCTGATTGGGGCTTGGGTATGATGTCCTGGTATATTGTCCACAACCAGAGGTTTAGTAAACTGGAAATAACTTTACTGCAACGTTTATGCAGGTTAACAGGTAGTAACAGTCTTTACAGAGGACCGGACTTTAGGTTCCTCACAGTTGGTTGGGACCTTTTAGGGAATATAAGCTCTGAGGTTTGCTTTACGCTGTTCCACTGAATTTAGGGTTTGGTTTAGTTTCAGTAGTCACGTAGATTTAGGATTGAGTTTAGTTGAACTCACAGTTTAGTATTCGTCTGAAGTTAGCAGGCTTCAGGCCTAGATTTGTCTTGCAGGTATGCACGGAGCTTCTCTCTCTCTCTGCTAGTCTGGAACCCAAGAGGGTGATCATTGGGTAACAGCACCCTTAGATGGCCAGGGGGCAGGCTCATAGCTTATTGGTTCCACCAACTGTCAGTCCCTTCACAAAGCATTGTGGTACATCATGTGACCCACTCGCGTGACCTGGAAGGTCCTTAAGTTTAACTTAACAGCAGGCTTAGTAGTCATGTGACCTAAGTTCCTGGAAGTACTATACCTATATATATATATATATTATATACATCAAACATATAAAATTAAAGAATGAAGAGGTGACAAGGGGTTATCCCACTAGGAGGATCCTACTGATACACAGGAACTCTGACTTTGGGACTTAGCACACAAGATACGGTACAATGTACGGTACCAGGACATCACAGATATATATATTCTGGGGGCGTGGCAGAGGGTGTGGTTAGGGGTAGGGGTGTGGCTGGAAATCTTGGGTGATTTCCCACACTTTTTTTCCAGGACTTGGCCCCTGAAGAAAGCCATTCACTGCGGCATCTTGGTCATTAGCTCGGTCAGTCTGGTCACGGCCGGAGGGGTTGTTGTGCAAAAATGTCATAAATCAGTGCGTAAACTGTGCACCTAGGAAACCACACCCAGTAAGTGCCCACTGCATTCACCAGCACAGAAAGCCATATATGCCAGCTGAAAGCCGCCACATAAATGCGTCACGCGCTGTACACCGCAACTCAAATATATAGCACAGCCTGTATGTAGCCTGTTCCAACCTATCGAACATTCATTTAGGATGGGATTATACTTGACACATTTGTCAAAAAAAAAAAAACAATGCTCGCTGTGGGCCCGTTGAAACCCCAGACACCAATGGTGTTTCCTTCATCCTTTTATGGGGTTATTAGGCTATCAAATTTGTGGGAGGCTGCGAGTATAGTTTTTTTTGTTTTTGTTATGAAGTTTTGGTGTTTTTCTTCCCAATTTTTCAATAGAAATCACATGATGAAAGAATTACATGACTTGTAACGAGAAAAGCTGGGGAAGGAAAAAAAAACACCAAAGGGGAAAAAAAAAAAAAGAAGCCTATTATCCTATTATAATAATAGTAACACATATTGGGGGAGAAGCATGACCTGTGCAGAGGAAAATTGACCAGTTGTCCATAGCAACCAATCAGATCGCTTCTTTCACTTTACAGTCCTTTTTAAAAATTAAAGAAACTGGGGGGCGTGGCCCGGCTGCAGAGATGGATAGACGTGCGCTAGTTGAGCTCCGTCCTTAACCCCTTAAGGACCCAGACATTTTACACCTTAGGACCCGGCCATTTTTTGCACATCTGACCACTGTCACTTTAAACATTAATAACTCTGGAATGCTTTTAGTTATCATTCTGATTCCGAGATTGTTTTTTCGTGACATATTCTACTTTAACTTAGTGGTAAAAAATTTTGGTAACTTGCATCCTTTCTTGGTGAAAAATCCCCAAATTTTATGAAAAATTTGAAAATTTTGCATTTTTCTAACTTTGAAGCTCTCTGCTTGTTATGAAAATGGATATTCCAAATATTATTTTATTTTATTCACATATACAATATGTCTACTTTATATTTGCATCATAAAATTGACGTGTTTTTACTTTTGGAATACACCAGAGGGCTTCAAAGTTCAGCAGCAATTTTCCAATTTTTCACAAAATTTCCAAAATCACAATTTTTCAGGGACCAGTTCAGGTTTGAAGTGGATTTCAAGGGTCTTCATCTTAGAAATACCCCACAAATGACCCCATTATAAAAACTGCACCCCCCAAAATATTCAAAATGACATTCAGTCAGCATTTTAACCCTTTAGGTGTTTCACAGGAATAGCAGCAAAGTGAAGGAGAAAATTCACAATTTCCATTTTTTACACTCGCATGTTCTTGTAGACCCAATTTTTGAATTTTTACAAGGGGTAAAAGGAAAAAATGTATACTTCTATTTGTAGCCCAATTTCTCTCGACTAAGCACATACCTCATATGTCTATGTAAAGTGTTCGGCGGGCGCAGTAGAGGGCTCAGAAGGGAAGGAGCGACAAGGGGATTTTGGAGCGTACGTTTTTCTGAAATGGTTTTTGGGGGGCATGTTGCATTTAGGGAGCCCCTATGGTGCCAGAACAGGAAAAAAAAACACATGGCATACCATTTTGGAAACTAGACCCCTTGAGGAACGTAACAAGGAATAAAGTGAGCCTTAATACCCCACAGGTGTTTCACGACTTTTGCATATGTAAAAAAATGTAAAAAAAAATTCAATAAAATGTGTGTTTCCCCCCAAATTTCACATTTTTGCAATGGTTAATAGCAGAAAATAGCCCCCCAAATTTGTAACCCCATCTCTTCTGAGTATGGAGGTACCTCATAAGTTGACATGAAGTGCACTATCGGCGAACTACAATGCTCAGAAGAGAAGGAGTCATATTTGGCTTTTTGAGAGCAAATTTTGCTCGGGGGCATGTCGCATTTAAGAAGCCCCTATGGTGCCAGGACAGCAAAAAATACCCACATGCCATACCATTTTGGAAACTAGACCCCTTGAGGAACGTAACAAGGAATAAAGTGAGCCTTAATACCCCACAGGGGTTTCACGACTTTTGCATACGTAAAAAAAAATAAAAAATTTCACTAAAATGTGTGTTTCCCCCCCAAATTTCACATTTTTGCAAGGGTTAATAGCAGAAAATACCCCCAAAATTTGTAACCCCATCTCTTCCGAGTATGGAGGTACCCCATAAGTTGACCTGAAGCGCACTACGGGCGAACTACAATGCTCAGAAGAGAAGGAGTCATATTTGGCTTTTTGAGAGCAAATTTTGCTCGGGGGGCTTGTCGCATTTAGGAAGCCCCAATGGTGCCAGAACAGCAAAATAACCCCCACATGGCATACCATTTTGGAAACTAGACCCCTTGAGGAACATAACAAGGCGTACAGTGAGCATTTACCCCCCACTGGTGTCTGTCAGATCTTTGGAACAGTGGGCTGTACAAAATTTTTAATTTGCGCAGCCCACTGTTCCAAAGATCTGTCAGACACCAGTGGGGTGTAAATTCTCACTGCACCCCTCATTACATTCCGTGAGGGGTGTAGTTTCCGAAATGGGGTCACATGTCGTTTTTTTTTTTTTTTTTTTGTTGCTGTCCGGCAATACTGGGAGTTGTTGTTTTGCAACAGCTGGAGGCTCCGTTTTGAAAACAGTGGCGTACCAGACGTTTTTCATTTTTATTGGGGAGGGGAGGGGGGCTGTGTAGGGGTATGTGTATATGTAGTGTTTTTTACTTTTTATTTTATTTTGTGTTAGTGTAGAGTAGTGTTTTTAGGGTACAGTCACACGGCAGGGGGGGTTACAGCGATTTTCCCGCTGCGAGTTTGAGCTGCCACGCAAAATTTGCTGCATCGCAAACTTGCAGCCTGATACTCACTGTAAGCCCCCTGCCCATGTGAATGTACCCTGTACATTCACAAGGGGGGGACCTCCAGCTGTTGCAAAACTACAACTCCCAGCATGCACAGTCTATCAGTGCATGCTGGTAGTTATAGTTTTGCAACAGCTGGAGGCATACGGGTTGGGAAACACTGAGTTAGGAAACAGACAATGTTTCCCAACCAGTGTGCCTCCTGTTGTTGCAAAACCACAACTCCCAAACATTCTCAGGCATGCTGGGAGTAGTAGTTCGGCAACATCTTTAGAGCCAGATGTTGCCGAACTACAACTCCCAGCATGCTTGGAGTTGTAGTTTGCAACATCTGGAGGACTACAGTTTGCAGACCACTAATACAGTGGTTCCCAATCTGTGCCCTTCCAGATGTTGCAAAACTACAACTCCCAGTATGCCAAAACTGTCCAGGCATGCTGGGAGTTGTAGTTCTGCAACATCTGAAGGGCCAGATGTTACAGAACTACAACTCCCAGCATGCCTGGACAGTAAGGGCATGCTGAGAATGTGTAGTTTTGCAACATCTGGAAGGGCACAGTGGCCTCCAAACTGTGGACCTCCAGATGTTCCAAAACTGCAACTCCCAGATGCCAAGGGCTGTCTGGGCATGCTGGGAGTTGTAGTATATAGGGTCCCAATACAGCAATGCATGTCGCTTTACGGCGACGTGCATTGCTGTAAAGGGCCCGACCGCGGCTGAAGATATACTCACCTGTCGCCGCCGCCGCCATCTTCCTCGCCGGGATCCGGGTCTTCAGGGACGAGGTAAGTACCGGGGCCAGTCCCCAGCACTCCCCCGTCCCCCGCCGCATCCTCCGGTCTTCCTCCCGTCCTCTCCGGACTTCAAGGGGCCGGGCAGGACGGGAGGAAGTAACCGCCCCCCTCCTGCGATTGGTCGGTTAACTAACCGACAGATCGCAGGGAATAGGAGGAGGTGGCAGGCTTGCCACCTCACTCCTAGTCTTCAGCATGGTCCTGGCTGTCTGTGACAGCCGGGATCATGCGAAATTACCGGGCGGTCGAGTCCCAGAGACCCGATCAGCCCGGTATCGCCGCAGATCGCAAGGGCGATTTCCCTTGCGATTTGCGGCGATCGCCGACATGGGGGGCCTACATGGCCCCCCTCGGCGTTTGCCCTGGATCCCTGCTGAAGGATTTCAGCAGGGATCCGCTTACGATCTCCGCCGGGTGAGCGGCGGAGACCAGGAAAAGACATGACGTATGCATACGTCATGGGTCCTTAAGACCCAGGGTGTGATGACGTATGCATACGTCATGGGTCCTGAAGAGGTTAAAGGGGTTATCCAGGAAAAAACTTTTTTTTACATATATGAACTGGCTCCAGAAAGTTAAACAGATTTGTAAATTACTTCTATTAAAAAATCTTAATCCTTTCAATACTTATGAGCTTCTGAAGTTAAGGTTGTTCTTTCTGTCTAAGTGCTCTCTGATGACACGTGTCTCGGGAACAGCCCAGTTTAGAAGAGGTTTGCTATGGGGATTTGCTTCTAAACTGGGTGGTTCCCGAGACACGTGTCATCTGAGAGCACTTAGACAGAAAAGAACAACCTTAACTTCAGAAGCTCATAAGTACTGAAAGGATTACGATTTTTTTAATAGAAGTAATTTACAAATCTGTTTAATTTTCTGGAGCCAGTTCATATATATATATATATATATATATATATATATATATATATATATAAAATAAAAGGTTTTTTTCCTGGATAACCCCTTTAAGCCTGCATAAGAGACTATATTCAGCATTGCCCACCAGTTCATTCACCTGCCTGACTCACCGCGAAGCTGCACCGAACATCCCCGCCATGCCTAACAGGAGAAGGAAGCCAGTCCAGCACTCCGCGCTGACAAAGGTCCCCTTCACCCCCCACGCGGCCTGCTCCCAAGATGGCGGCGGCAACACTGAGCGCACGCTTTCGCCAAAGAACCAGCGAGATGCAGCGATCTTCTCCATACTCCGCTGCACCACCGCTCTACCTCAGTCTTGGCGCTCCACCTGACCCAGGCATCTGAAAATGATCTTACCGCGGACATTCCACCTTCACACGGCCGTGATACGGTAAGTCCTCGCGGCGCTCGGAGCATCTGCTCTTCCCTTGGTGCTGCGGCCCACTCACAATTTGATATGCTATTCTGTGCTCTATACATATGAATTTATTTGTCCATCAATTTTGGTATTCAAACCTGTTTGTCCATCCCTTCCAGCATTATTTGTTTATTAGAAGGGGCAATAATTATTTATTTAATTATTATTATGTTTACATATGGATGCACTTTTTACAATGTGTTTCTTTAAAATTTTGCCTCATATTTTCCATGCTTTTTGTGAACTATTTAGCACCATGATACAGCTTATTCTTACGTGATTTTTACTAATTTATCTCACATTAATCTATGAAATTTTGTCATATTTATTCTGTACAGCCGACAACGACTTTAATAATATTGGGGTTGCTAAGTAGGTACTGGGCATCAATTATATGGCCGAAGTATCACTCTAAGAACTCTAAGTTGAAGTCCTCAGTATATAGTTGCAGCCCCCCCACACAGATCTATCATACATAGTCACATCTATCATACAGACACACACATCATACATACACACACAAGCATACATACATCTAGCTTACACACATCTATCATACATGCATTACATATATGCACACATCAAACATACACAAATCTATTAGGCCCCTTTCACACTACCGTTGTCAAACGGTAGTGTGACGGCCATCGGGGCTGCCAGGGAAAATAACGTGAGGAAAAATACATCATGCAATGTTTTTTTCCACCCACTACTGCTGCTGAAAAACAGCGGAGCCCAACAGACCCTATTGGCTATAGAAAAAAAAAGGCACCCTCCTGTAAGGGAGGAGGGTGTCCAGGCACCAGAAAATGGCGGCAGACTCACCCATTGGGGGGGGCGGTCCCTCGGTTGAAGTGGGCAGTACAGGTCCTGGCACTGCAAGGCACTCCCCTGTGAGTGGGGGCAGTGGCGTACCAAGGGGGGGGGTGCGGTCCGCCCCGGGTGCCACTCTCAAGGGGGGTGCCAGGGGCGGACTGACCCGCCGCCGCCGCTGCTGAGGTCCGGGACACTCGTCCCAGATCCCCAGCTGACAGCGCTACATTCTCCTGTATGCGCGATACACGCACATACAGGAGAAGGCGTCCCCTCTGTGTGAGCCGCATCTGCAGCTACACAGAGGAGACGTGACCTCCGCCCCCACGCAGCACGCAGTACAGGCGCCGGTGACGTCATTCATCAGCGCCTGTACTGTGGAGGGGAGAAGATGCGGGCCCTGCAGCTGAGGAGATCACTGCGTGGGACGTCAGATGAGCATCCTTTTTTTTTTTTCTTTGCATATACCTACAGGGAAGGGGGGGGGGGGAGAGGGGGGGTGCTCTGCATTTACCTATAGGGAAGGGGGGGGGGGGAGAGGGGGGGTGCTTTGCATTTGCAAAACTACAACTCCCAGCATGGCTGTCCGGGCATGCTGGGAGTTGTAGTTTTGCAACAGCTGGAGGTCCGCAGGTTTGAGACCACTGCTGTACTCTGTATACCTATGCCCGGGCTGCAAAAGATACAGAAAATAAACTTAACTCACCCACGTCGGCCACACGCTGGGGACGGGAACGCCGGACAGCCGTCAGCCTATCACCGGCCAGAGTGATGCCCCGACCCTGCCAGTGATAGGCGGAGCCCACTGTCATGTAAGAAGCCGGCTTCTTACATGACAGTGGGCTCAGGCTATCACTGGCCAGGGCGGGGCATCGCTCTGGCCGGTGATAGGCTGATGGCTGTCCGGCGTTCCCGTCCCCAGCGTGTGGCCGACGTGGGTGAGTTAAGTTTATTTTCTGTATCTTTGGATATCTGCAGGTCTGGAGGTCTGCAGGTTGGAGACCACTGGCGTACAGTATAGAGTTCCGGCACCCGCTGGCCCCCAACAAAGAGGAGGAGGGCAGTGCTTGACATATGTGAGTAGTACCCCACTGGGCTGATCATTAATTGGGGGGAGCAGAACAGTGCTGGCGGGTAACATAGGATTAGTTCCCCGATGTGGGGACAGCGCTGTGCTAGGCTGATAATACATTCCCGAGGGGGAGGGGCCCAACCGGTATTGCGGTATGGGGGAAAATCCATATCGTGCAGCCCAAAAAATGTGGTATTCGGTATGAACTGGTACACCGCCCAGCCCTAAATATACCTATGGGAAAGAGGGGGGTGTAGCTCTGCATACACCTATGGAAAAGAGGGGGGGGGTGTAGCTCTGCATATACCTATGGGAAAGAGGGGGGTGTAACTCTGCATATACCTATGGGAAAGAGGGGGGGGGTGTAACTCTGAATATACCTATGGGAAAGAGGGGGTTACCTGGCTACCTACCTACCTGCCCTTTTACTGTGCAGGACACCAAGGAGGGCATTATTACAGTTTGTGGGCCTATAGATGGGAAGATTGTGTAGAGGAGGGCACTGAAAATATGCAGAGTCTGACATGTTTTTCCTGCAGATGTTAAGAGATCCACAAGGAGGTCTTATCCGGACGGAGAAGAAAAGGAAAGAGGACGCCGCTGATCAGAAAAGATGTAATTGTGAGTCCCAAAATGTAACTGTAATCACTTATATGGTATACACATCATGTATGCAGCTGATATCTACCGCCATATGGTCCTGTATATAATCACTTATATTGTATACAGATTCTTTATAGTATACTGGTCTGTGTATAGTGGTATTATTCAGTACAGTATGGGGGTATTATCCAGTTATTGTGTGGTGGTATATATTTACTCCTTGTATACCAGTATTATTGGTCATGGAAATTTACCTACGTCAAAGTGTTTCTTATATATATAAATTTTAGTTTATTGTGTGTGGGATTTGGGTGGAATAGGGGCGTGGCAGAAGATTGACGAGCTGCAGAGCCTAGAAGGCCCTTGCCTTTTTTTGGTCCGGGGGCCCCGAGTGTTGTCAGTCCGCTCCTGGGGGGAGGGGGTGTAATTAAGGGGGGGGTGCGTGTGTGTGTGTGTGGGGGGGGGGGGGGGGGAGTGCCAAACAAAGGGTCCGCCCCGGGTGCCAAATGCTCTAGGTACGCCCCTGAGTGGGGGGAGTGTCCGGGTGCCGGATCTTGTTGGTTCAGGGGGATGTTCCCTGGGTGATGTGGTCGGTACTGGTTCTGGTGCTGCGGGGCATTCCCCTGTGAAGGGAGAGGTTCCCTGTGCGTTAACTGCAGTAGGTGGGGCTGGAGTGCGTCTGGAGGGACAGCTCCCGCCAAGATCTTTGACATTGTATAAGGGGGTTGGGCCATCTATGCTGGAGGCGGAGCCTGTATCTGTGCCCCAAGAGACTGGACAGAAGAGCCGTGCAGCTCCAATCCATAAACCGGCAACTCTTATACCTGGAGCAATAGACCCAGCCAGCCCAGCCTGTAACACATCAAGGGAGAGAGAGAGAGTGTAGGAAAGAGTCAAAGTGAGAGCAAAAATGTGAATAAAAATGGTAATGTGCAGAATGTGAGTTATGGTAGTGTGCATGGGAGGAGTTGTAGTAGCTGTGTGGATGAGGGGGGTGCAAGCGGAGTGCAAGAGTGGAGAAAAAGAAAGGGGAGCAAGTGGGGTGCATGAGAAAAGTGCAGGTGGAGTGCAAGAAAGGGGTTCATGTGGAGTGAAAAAGAGGGTGGTGCAAGTGAGGCGCATGAGAAGAGTGCAAGTGGAGTGAAAGAAAAGGGTGCAAGTGGAGTGAAAGAGAGGGGTGCAAGTGGGGTGCATGAGAGGGGTGCAAGAGGAGTAAAAGAGAGGGGTGCAAATGGAGTGCAAGAGAGGGGTGCAAGTGGAGTGAAAGAGAAGGAAGCAAGTGGGGTGTATGAGAGGGGTGCAAGTGAAATGTAGGTGAGGAGTGGTAGTGGTATGCAAAAGAGAGGCGTTATGGCTGTTGCTTATGTTAGAAACAAGGGTCCTGGTTTGAGGTCTGGGTCAGGTCTTGGTCTAGTGCCCCCCTAGTTCTACTAGAAGTAGCTAGTGGCTACTTCTCCCAGAAGTTATGCCAGTGTCACTGCCGGGGGATCAGGGGGATCCGGCCCCTGTATCGTGAGTCATCAGACATGGAGCGATCTTTGCTCCAAGCTGATGACAAGTGGGTGCTGCAGGAGAGATTGCGGTGGGACCCCAGCATTTAGACATCTTATCCCCTATCCTTTGGCTAGGGGATAAGATGTCTTGGGGCGGAGTACCCCTTTAATGACCAGGCCAATATTATTTTAGCATTTTTGTTTTTTCCTCCTCGCCTTCCATCCACAGACCAATATGAGGGCTTGTTTTTTGCGCAACCACTACTACAACCAATTGTAATTGTAATGATGTCACTCATTTCACCATAAAATGTACACCAGACCCCCAAAAATTATTATTTGTGTGAAGAAATTTAAATGAAAACTGCAGTTTTGCAAATTTTGGAAGGTTTCGTTTTCACGCTGTATACTTTACGGAAAAAATTGCATGTTTTATTTATTCTGTGGGTCAATAGGATTAAAATGATACCCATCTTTACATACTTTTCTATTATTGTACTGCTTTTGAAAAATCTCAAACTTTTTTTTTACAAAATCAGTATGTTTAAAATTGCCCTATTTTGACCACCTTTTCCATGTTTCCGTATACAGGGCTGTATGAGGGATCATTTTTTGCACCATGACCTGTCGTGTTTTTAGTACCACTTTTTAGTCACATTAACTTTTATGGGAATGTGATGTGACCAAAACGCAGAAATTTTTGATTTTTTTTTTACGTTTACACTGTTCACCGTACAGGATCATTAACATTATATTTTGTTTGGACTTTTATGCACACAGCGATAATACAAATGTCTATATTGATCATGGCATCTGAGGAGTTAATGACGAACATCAGTGCGATAGTTGATTTCCACCATTACTAGCGGGTCAATGGCTGCTGATAGCAGCCAGGAACTGCCGTGCATGATACGAGCATCAGTCCGGTGCTCACATCATGTACAGGATGTAAATATACATCCTGGTGCATTAAGTGCAATGTCTTCAGGACACACATTTGTATCCATTGTCCTTAAGGGGTTAACAGGCATGCCCGGAATGGAAGTCGCAGACAGTCCCTCTCTCGCAAAGTCTCCCAATAGCAGCAATCTTTTATCTGAGCTGCTGCTTGCTGAGTCAGCCTGCCTGTAGGGTGTAATTACTTAGTGATGATTGTAAGGCTATGTTCACACGGCCGAATGTCCACACAGAAAATGCATGTGCGGATGTTCTGCAGGTAGTGGAGCAGTGGCAGAACATGCCATCAATAGGACTGCTCGGAAATTCGCCATCTAATAGACGGCTATGTATTTCTGAGCAGAATACACTGGAGAAAAAGACATTTCTATTCTTTAGCCAGAAGGCCGGGATGCAAAGGGTGAGTGCCAAAGGTGAAGAGTGTGTGGTGCAGTGTGTTCACTCTTTTTTTTTTTTGAAAGCCGAGGTACGTGCTCTCAAATCACCCAAGTGCAAGTAAAAAGTGCAAGTGTTCATACAAAAAACCGTGCATGAGGATGCGGTCTATTTTAAGCCCTTCTCCGAAAGGAGAGAGCCCCCCCCCCCCCCAACAAACCAAACCCTTCACCTCCGGGCCAAAAGGCACCTGCAAGGTTCCAGGCACAATGTCCCCTTTCGCCGAAGCTACTCAGGGACCGAAAGTGTTCCCGGCAGACAACTAGCCGTTAACCAGGTTCTCACCAAGGAACCAGTAAAACCGGTTTGGCATCCTGCCGAAACAGGGTTGCCACGGGGTATAGCAGGGAGGTGAGGAACCTCATGGCCACTCACACCTCCCCTAGACCGGCAGGAGGGACACCCAGAAGGGCTACCGCACCCTACCAAATCCTAGTGGACAAACAGAACACAAAAAGTGGACACAGTGACAAAAAGAATAAATAAATAAGTGGATGTGCGCAGTGTATAATACTGCCTGGACATCTGACCGGATCTATAAAAATTCCCCGATCCTAGCTGGAAAGCCGGGATACTAAGGGTGAGTGCCCAGAAGAGTGAGCGAAAAAGTGCGTGCTACGTGCTTTCCTTCAAGTGGGGTTGCGAATCCCAAGTGAATTCCGGCACTCTGGGGTCACCACTCCCAGGGCACTTGTGCACATCGGCCTTCACTCTACCCAGACCTTAAGACCAGATCCAGCAGGAACAGGTCTCATTAGAGATGACTGCTGCCCTCCACAGCCATCCCTGGTATACCTGTCTACTGTGTGGTTCCCCATCCTGCCTTGGTAGTCTTCAACACCGCCAACTAACAGGAAAGGTACTACACTTGATTTTAGCCAAAAACACAGAGAGCTATAACTACCAGTGAGTTTCATCACCTTAGGGTCACCACTCCCCGAGGCACAAAAGTACCTCGGCTCTAAACCCTCAATCAGCCTAGTCCCAGCCAGAGTGATTGTTGTGCAAAACTGAGCTACTTTTGCAAAAGTTTCATGTTATAAATCAGTGTGTAAACTGTGCACCTAGAAAACCACACCTAGTTTTTCAATACCCGCGGAACGTGCTTTCTATCACCTAAGTGCATGAAAAAGTGCAAACGTGTCACACTAAAAAAAACGTGCACAAGGATGCGGTCCATCACAAAGCCCTTGTCTGAAATGAGAGAGGACCCCCCAACGAAACTGCCCTTCCTCTTTGAGCCAGGAGGCACCTGAAGGGTCCAGGCTCAAAGTCTCTTTTCATCGAAGGTACTAGGGGACAACAAGTGCTCCCGGCCTCAGCCCAAGAATCCACCTGCAAAGCTATATACTATGGCATCCTGCCTATGCAGGGATGCACGAGGTTTGCCAGGAGGTGCGGAATCTGATGGCCACACACACCTCCCCTGGACCACCAGGAGGGACACCAGAAGGGCTTACCGCATCATGACAAATCCTGTGACAAACAAAAACATGTTCAAGTAGCACAGTGAAAAAAACAGACATAAATAATTAAATTAATGTGCGCTGTGAAGTACGGCCCGGACATCCAGCAGGATCTATAAAAGTTTCCCCGATCCTAGCCAGAAGTCTGGGAATCAAAGGGGTGATTGCCAAAGGTGAAGAGTGCGTGGTGCAGAGCTTCCACTCAGTAAGCTATTACACCCAGTGAGATTTAGCACCTCAGGGTCACCACTCCCTGAGGCACAGAAGTACCTCGGCCTTCAACCCCCTCAGCCCTCCATGCAGCATCCATCCTACATCAATGGCAGAGACTAGACCACTGATAAGAACAGATACTACACTTTATCTTAGCCAAAAGGCCGAGAGCCATATATTCCATCAGAACGCAGCAGCATAAATGCGACACGTGCTGTACGTTGCAACTATGCAAATATATAGCACAGCCTGCAGCCTGTTCCAACTTATTGTGAAAACATTAATTTCGGCTGGGATTACACTTGGCGTTTTTGTCAGAAAAAAACACCATGCTCGCTGCGGGCACATGTTATGTTGGAATCAATAGGATAATATGAAATGCCAGACACTAATGGGGTATTCTTCATCCTTTTATGGCCTTTTTAGGCTATCAAATCTGTGGTATGTTGAGAGCATGTTTTTTTTTTGTTTTTTTTTTATTAAGTTTTGGTGTTTTTCTTCCCAATGTTTTTAATAGAAATCCTTGAGTCACATGATGAAAGAATTTGAGAAAAGCCAGGGGGAAAATACTAATAATAATAATACACATTGGGGGAGATGTATGAAAACCTGTGCATAGGTAAAGTTGACCAGTTGCCCATAGCAACCAATCAGATCGCTTCTTTCACATTTCAGAGGACTTTTTAAAAATGAAAGAAGCGATCAGAATGGTTGCTATGGGCAACTGGTCAACTTTTCCTCTTCACAGGTTTTAATAAACTACCCCCCCCCCCCCTAGTGTTTTTAGCAAAAATCCCACAAAAGATGGCAAAGAAAAGAAATGAGGGGGGCAGTTTTTGGTGTGTTTTTTTTGGGGGGGGGGCAGAAAAAAACATCAAACAAGAATTGCATCTGCTCCTAAGCTTAGGCTGGGATTAAACACGACTTATGTGTGGTGTTTTTCAAAGCCCACATTGCTTTATTTTTGGTGTCCCCCTCCCCCCATTTCGACAGACGTCTGTCCAGCTGTTGCAAAGCTGCAACTCCAAGCATGCCCAGGGCATGCTGGGAGTTGTAGTTTTGCAACAGATGGACAGCCACAAGGGATCAGTGGTGATGTATGTCAATCTAGGACCATGGTGTCTGATCTTGAACCGGCAGCAGGAGCCACAACCACTTTAAATCAATGGTTGCCGGGATGTCTGACGAGTGACATCCTTTGCTCCAGACCACAATGTCTGGGATGTCACTTGCCAGACGTCCCGGCAGCCAGCGCTGCTCAATGAGCCTGCCAGAGCCGCACTGATCTGTGTAAGAAACCTATGGGCCCAGGCTGTTGGGGGCACCAAATTATATTACAAATACTGAGCATCTGGTAAGGAGAAACAAGTATAACGCACCCACAGGTAATAGCGCCATTTTAATAAAAAATTTCCCAAAATCCCTTAGATAACACTCATACAGAATATATTAGAAAGCTTTTTTGTTTTTCAGCCAATCAGAGAGCAGCATTACTGAAATAGAACTCTCAGGAGGTAACAGCGTGTCACACATGTGATGTCATAACCATTGTCCACCAGAGAGCAGCACTGAGCAGATATAACACTGCTCCTGCTCATTCTTCATCAGTGAGGGGCTGATGCTGGACACTGTAGGGACCGAGAATGCAAAGTCACATACACTACTGTGACTGGTAAGTATCACATTGTTGTGACCAAAAGGTCTTTAGTGCAGTTCAATGTGCTTTTCTATAATAAACATGTCGATAATCTATGTTTTGTTTTCCTATCTTAGATGCACTATTTCCAGGATGTGGAGTAGCATTTCCGGACCTACAGCAAGACGTATGATGAAGACGTAGATTTCCAGACCTATTCCAGAAGAATTTGGATGAAGGCACAGCCCCTCGAATCACGCACATACACAGACACATTTGCCCAAATTCTAGAGGTAACCTCCTTTAGTATGCCCAGAGGAAGGGCAATACAGTAGCCATGGATTCCCTACAGGTTTCCTCCCCTCTGGAGGTTTTTCCTGTCCTGAGTATTAGTTACTGTACGCTCTTTGTGAGTGATGGAGGTTACAAAAAATCCCCTACACAAACATTTTTATATATAATAAATAAAGTTCCCCTTTTTAAACCATTCTTTAACTTGTTTGACTTTTATTTGTGTGTGAAAAATAGTGTTAGCAAAACGTGGATGACATGAGTTTTTTTTTTAAGTGTCCAAAGCTGCTCTCCTGCACGATCTGCATAATGGGGTGCGGAGATAGGCAACTGATGCTGAGTGGTACAGTTGCCGAGGCAACCATAGGACACCCAGCAAGTTCCATGCACGAGCCTTTATCTAATGAATGAGACCCTAGGAGAGCGGAGGAGGCAGGTGAGAAGACCTCTATCCACCATTTTGAATGATCACCAGATCGCCACAGGTGATTCGATCCTTGAATATAATGCCTGCATTGCCATAACCTGCTTTGATCACGGCATCTGAGGGGTTAATGACAAACATTAGAGCGATCATTGATGATTGCCACTACTGGCAGGTCCCTGGCTGCCAGGACCTGCCATACATGATGCGAGCACCGGTCCATTGTTTGCATCATGTACAGGGTGTAAATATACATCCAATCGCATCAGGATGTACATTTACAGGGTCCACCTACTACATTTTTATTGTAAGGCTATGTTCACATTGGCGAATGTCCACACAGTAAATTTATGTGCGGATAACCTGAAGATAGTGGAGCGGTGTCAGAATATGCTGGCACTAAGATAGCTCAGAAATTCGCTTTCTCATAGACGGCAATTTATTTCTGAGCAGAATACGCAGAAAGAACAGACATGTCTATCCTTTGTGCGGGTGCCAGAATTTCCGTGCGGTACATGAGGTTTTGTTTAGGGTGACAAAAATCCTTGCACCAGCCCTGGTGGCCATGGCCCGAGCTGCCAAACAGGCAGGGTCCCTGTGCCATGAAGAAGGATAAAGATGATCTAGCAGAATCTTGCAAATTCAGTTTATTGATATAAAATCAATGCATCAACAATGGTGGGCAATACTGGACGCATTTCGGACAGAAATCTGTCCTTTGTCACAGCTAACAAACAAGTGATCAGAGTCTGTATATATAGACATCACAGGTTGCAGAAACAAGCATACACAGGTGAAATAAAATCAATGATTAAGACCATGTGATCAAAGTGGGTGGTAACGGACTTCAACTATCCCATATACAGAGTGTGAACAGGGCGTTATCTGTATGGGCAATTGGTGATCAAATGCAGTATACCAGTATACAGCCATGTTCACACTGTGATATGGGACAAACACAAAACTGTGTGAAAAAATCATTGCATCAGAGACTGCAAATTTAAACCACATACATGGGCATAAATAAACATAAGGTACATTTGAAATGTCAAAATGGTGGAGCAAACTAGCAAAGACACAATACAGCATGACCAAGTACATATATGTAAGTTAGCAAAAACCAAGAATAAAGAAAATTTCAATAATATAAAACTAATTCCTTACGGATATATAATCCAAATGGTTCTGCTGTATTCAGAGTTAATTGCCAGAAGGCTTCATGATTCAGAAGCCGTCTATGTAGATCGCCTCCACGCGGATGTTGATATACTTTTTCAATGGCATATGACCAAAACGCAACATCTGAACCTGCATGTGTATTCTTAAAATGAGAAGATGCCGGGGGGGGCGTGTCCGATTATGGCTGAGTGAGGACGTGTTTGGAGAGGCTCCTGCTCGCCACCACCATTATTTGCCACCTACCGCGGTTCTGAAGGGGAAACACAGCCGCAAACCAGGGAGGAAGACTGCTGCTTCACCTCCGCTCACCCTGATGCCTAGCCTGGATACTTACTTCATGCGGTCCCAGCACCCTCGCTCCGGGACTGCGCACTCCCCTGCTCCACCCGGCGCCATCTTGCAGAGGCCTTCCTCCCTCGTTCCGACAGGCGCTGCCCGGGACGCGCACTGCCAGGACCCCGCGATTCCTCCCCGTGAGACTCCTGATCACCTCGGCCTGCCGCCGGAGGATCCCACTGCTGCGGTCCGGTCCCCGGCTGCCGAGGGGAGAGACCGGGCGCCACGTGACAGCCCGACACCGCAGGACTCTGCTGTGCTGCTACTGGAGGAGCTGGTGAGTCTGCAGGATCTGCCTACTCACCCTCAGCCCCCTGCCCCGGGCTCTCAGGGCCCACCAGCCTCTCCACTTACCCCAGCCGCCTGCTACCAGAAGTCTCCCACAGTAGACCTCCTCACTGGGGACTCTCCTTTAACGCCTGAAGCACCAATGTTGCAGCCGACTCTGGGCCCCTCACCCTCCTTCCTACCATACTCTGCAGGACAGTGCTTGGGCCGGGCCTCACCCCCTGACTCCCCCACTATGAGGGATGGAGGCTCCCCTGGGATGCACCTAGCTCTGGGACCACCTGGGGCCAATACCCTCTCCTCCGTGGTCCGCGGGGTCTCCTTGGTCTGTGGCTGCTCCTGGATCCCCCTCTGGCAGTAGGTGCCCCTCTCCACCTAAGTGCTCTTTGGCTCCGCCGGGGGAACCATTGCAGGATCCCGTGTCCCCACGCTTGAGACCCCCACGCTGTGTACCCCTCCCCAGTAGTCTGGACTCTATACCCTCGATTTTTCAGCCAGTCCACCTTCCCTCTGGGGATGCCATGCCTACTCCTGCCTTCTTGCCTCGCACCTCTGACGGGTTGGGTTCACCGCTTACTCCGGCTATGTCCACGCCTATTACCTTGGCTGACCTTCAATCACTGGTCCATGGGCTCCCGTCCAAAGCGGATATTTCTAACCTTGCCAAACAAATAGTGGACAAATGCAAACGGGAATTCGCTCAATTCCGGTCAGAACTGTCTACTCTTACCGAGAGGGTCACGGTCCATGGGCTGCTCAGGACTCTACCTCAACTTCTGTACAAGCCCTCCAAGCAATGGTTAACAACCAATCTACCCAATTGTTCTACCTTCAGCAACACCTGGATGACATTGAAAACCGTAGCCGCAGGAATAACATACGAGTGAGGGGCCTTCCTGAGGCGGTGGCTCCTGAGGAACTGTGGGGCGCTCTTACTGTTATATTCAATGACCTTCTTGAGCGTCCACCTGACACCTACATCGAGATGGACAGGGCGGACCGGGCTCTGCGGCTCCCTAGCACCAGTGACCAGAATCCCTGGGATGTTATTTGCAGGATCCATTTCTATGCCCTTAAAGAGGACATTTTACGCAATGCCAGGCGTAGACAGCGGATTTTCTTCAGGGACGTCCCTATTCAATTGTATTCTGATTTATCCCGTCATACCCTGGCGCAACGTGCTGCACTTAAGCCCCTCCTGACTGTCCTGAGAGAACGGGGAATACAATATCGCTGGGGGTTCCCCTTTTCCCTTACTGTGCGTCGCGACGGGCGGACCCACTCTTTACACTCCCCAGATGATCTACCTGGCTTCTTGCAAGACTTGGAGCTGCCGGTAATTACCCTGCCGGACTGGCCGAAATTATTGCCCTTTCCCGCTAAACGATCACTGCAAGGTTCTGCCTCTCCCCCCGCAAAAGCTGCTAGACCAGGCCCTTCTCCCGGAGGTCTCCCTCGTAGAGGACCCTGCTCTGTCCCACAGGCGAGAGCTGATATGCCAGCTGCGGGTGCAGGGACTCCATCCACTGGCGCTAGGCCTCCTCCTCGCTGAACATTTCCGATATTAGTTCTGCATTTATTGTCTGCCTATTGCATATGATGCCTCGATTTCTTTGTTAATGCGATGTTCTCAGTATGTCTTCCCTTCTGCTCTATCTCTCTATTTTCTCCCCATCTTGCTGCACGGTTACATTTTCGTCTTATATTCTTGCTTGCATAGGTGGCGGCGGGGGTCTACCTCCCATGGCCTTAGTTGTCTGACCGACTCCTTCCCCCCTTTAGGTGTTAAGTCCAGATGGGCAGTTGTTCCCTGGGTTCTTATAGATTTTACCTCAGTGTCTTTTTAGCTCCAGCGGCAGTAGTACCCTCCTCTCCTCTACTGCCTTTTGTGTTTTCTCTCTATTTCCTATCTTTCCTACCTCTGAGGGCTTTTTTGCATCCTATCTTACTTGTTAGTCTCCCCTTCCCTTCTTGTCTGGTGTCTCCTCCCTCTCCCCTAGGGTTTTTTCCGTCTGTGTGTCTCCTGTTCCCTGCCCCTCCCAACTCCCCTCTCACCCCTCGGTTCTCCTTTCCTAGTGCTTTGAGTGGGTGTGCTCTTCCTAATCACTGATTGTCTCTTCCCATTATGTCTGGGATGGATCTCAAGATTGCTACTTACAATGCGAAGGGCCTGAATACCCGAGAAACGCGTGCAGGTACTCCACCATTTCCACAAACAGAAAACGCACTTGCTATGTCTCCAGGAAACGCATTTTAAGGTAGGACATGCACCTTCCCTCAAACATCCTCATTACACGACATGGTATTGTGCTGATAATCCTCACTCCAGGTCCTGTGGAGTGGCGATTGCAGTACATAAGTCGCTTCCTCACCAGGTCCTGAACTGTAGGTCTGATCCTGAGGCTCGATATGTCCTCCTGTCACTGCTGGTTGGGGGCCACGAACTTACTATTCTAAACGTCTATGCTCCAAACGTTAACCAAATTTCTAATCCGCCTTGTGGATGAAATTATACCACTTATCAGGGGTACATTCCTTTTATGTGGGGATTTAAATCTTACCCTAGACCCGACCCTAGATAATTCTGCAGGACGCTCCTCTATTTCTGATACAGCTCTCAAACGCCTTAAACGGTCTTTTGAACTGTTGCAACTCTGTGATGTATGGCGCTTGCTTCCCCCCTCCGATAGGGACTATAGTTTTTACTCACCCACCCATAACTCTTACAGTAGGATAGATCACATTCTGCTGCAACATAGTGCCCTTCCCTGGCTGACTGCCTCTTATATGGGGAATATCCTTTGGTCCGATCATGCCCCTGTTGTGTGTACACTGCTCATCCCTTCTTTGGTCAGAGGGGAATGGACCTGGCGCTTGAATGAATCGCTCCTCTTGGATCCTGTCTGTGTGGCAGATGTAGAACGGTCCATTACTAACTTCATTACAGATCATGCACAGGACTCCACGTCCCCTCTGATAAAATGCAAGACAAAAAGAAAAAAGGACACGCGCCCCTAGTGTAATACTTCAAGACCTTGGGGTAAGGGAAGGGGTTGGTGTTCCACTTACCAGATGGTGTTGCGCTATGGGCACAACACCTAGATGAGCTCGAGTGATGATGCAGTGTGCTGAATGCAGCCTGGATCCTCCGGTATCAGCGTGGCTGGCCGGCTTGCAGAGATATCAGGAACAGGAAAGGGAAAAATGATCCTCAATAGGCGCAATAAACAGCAGTGAAGGAGATTTCAATGGTCATCCATCATTCATATAAAGATATTTATTGAGCACACAATGGCAACACGTTTCTTGCCCGGATCGGGCACTTCCTCAGGCAAATGTGCATGTACAAACATAAAAATGGCAGCAACTTAAATAGGCATGGATACGCAACTATTCAAAGGTCAAATCAATTAGGCTATTCAGGAACGCTAGTAACTAGACCAGCCGTAGTAAAAAGCACACGTATCAACTTTATGTAAATTCTTTTATGATAAAGTTTGTTTTATGTAAATTATCTAGATTACTAAGTTGATACGTGTGCTTTTTACTACGGCTGGTCTAGTTACTAGCGTTCCTGAATAGCCTAATTGATTTGACCTTTGAATAGTTGCGTATCCATGCCTATTTAAGTTGCTGCCATTTTTATGTTTGTACATGCACATTTGCCTGAGGAAGTGCCCGATCCGGGCAAGAAACGCGTTGCCATTGTGTGCTCAATAAATATCTTTATATGAATGATGGATGACCATTGAAATCTCCTTCACTGCTGTTTATTGCGCCTATTGAGGATCATTTTTCCCTTTCCTGTTCCTGATACCTCTGATAAAATGGGAAGCGATTAAATGTGTACTCCGCTGAGTTTTTATTAAACATGGCACAAGACTAAAGAAGGAAAAGGCTCATGCATTGAAGCAGGCTCTTGAATGGGTTGCGGACTTGGAGCTGGCTCATAAACGGGCTCTCTCTCCATCCGTATTGGGAAACTAATGCTGGCGCGCCAAGAAGCCAGGTGTCTCCTTGACTCCTCTTCCAGACGGGCTTTGCAACTTTGCTGCAGCAAATTCTACGAACATGGTAATAAAAGCGGCCGTATGCTACCCAAAGCCCTTAGAGAGCGTTTGGCTTCTTCGCATATCCCATGCATCAAACAGAGTACTGGTGGGAGGGTCCATACAACCCCTGAAATAGCAACAGAGTTCTGTCAATACTACACTGGATTGTATGATCTCTCTACCCCTCCCCGCCCTGACCCCGCCTCCTTCCCAATACCTGGTCTCCCAGGACTATCCCCTTTGTTCCACATCCATAATGGGACCTGTCAGGGCTGCCCGTTATCGCCCCTTCTATATGTACTTGTAATGGAGCACCTATTGGCTTCCATCCGTAAGAATTCGGACATCACGGGGATCAGGATAGGGGATGTGGAATATAAATGCTCGGCATTTGCTGACGACCTCCTGGTGTATCTCACCAATCCGCATATCTCCTTACCTTCCTTGATGTCTGTGATGTCCGAGTTTGGGTCTTGGTCTAACTTTAAAATCAACGGGGGAGATTTATCAAAGGATTTAGACTGGTTTTTCTTGTCTAAATTTGTCGCACAGAAAGTCGTAGTCTAAATCTGTGCTACTTTTCTGCGACTTTTGCTCTAGAGGATTTTTAGAACATGATGCATGCAAGTCTATTTTAGACTGAAATGCATTGGAAAATGCATTGGTGCTGAATTTATCAAGTGCGACTTTTCAGCGACAAGTCGCATAGGCTGAAAGTACGCCGAAATGTCAGACCATGTTGGAGCAGGTTTAAATATAGACTAAAGGAGATATATATAAAAAAGAAGAGATGCGCTCCTAGTGGAGAATCATAAGGTGGGTTGACGTGTGGGCGTGTCTTTTGCACCTTACCGTGTAGCGTTGTGCTGAGGGCACAACACCTTGATGAGCTTGTAGACTCGCTGGGGTTTGTAGTTGAAGATACGGGCGGCAGCCTGGGCGTCCTTCACCTTGACCTCCAGGTCGTAGTGTAGCTTTAGAATGAGGAGAACCGAAAAGATAGGACTTGCTTAGCCCTTGGCGCCTATTCCCCAAGTAACGATTCCAGCCGGTAGTAGTCCATAAAACAACTGGCCTTTTTCTGTGTCGTTCAAACCGGCCTCACCCGTACTGATGTCACACGCCTGTAGAAAAACGTGCCGGCACGTTTTTCTACAGGCGTGTGACATCAGTACGGGTGAGGCCGGTTTGAACGACACAGAAAAAGGCCAGTTGTTTTATGGACTACTACCGGCTGGAATCGTTACTTGGGGAATAGGCGCCAAGGGCTAAGCAAGTCCTATCTTTTCGGTTCTCCTCATTCTAAATATAGACTAAAGCATAGATCATGCAGTCTGTGCACAGAATTTATTAAGAGCTGTGCGCCATTTGATAAATTAGGTGCACAATAGACCAGACTAACCCTCTGTAGTTTGGTCTAAATTGATGCGGGACATAGACAACTTTGATAAATCTCCCCCAACATGTCTAATTCCGAGGCCCTGAACGTCTCTCTCTCGGGTTTAGAACTGGAGAGACTTAGATCCAATTACTTCTTCTCATGGCCGTCCCGGGGAATTAAATATCTAGGTACCACGATTCCCTCAGACCTGTCCCTTCATTCTGGTACCATATCTCGTCCTGCTTGATGTTGTGGTTCTATGTGTTTGTTTGACTTTTGCGTGCCTTGATAAGTCATGTGCTTCATTTGTACAATGTTATTTCTTTTGTTCTTTTGAAAATAAAAAACCTTAAATTTGAAAAAAAAATAAAATAAAAAATTAGAAGATGCCGCAGAGATGTTGCGCCTAGCAACGTTGCCTATGTCATTGAGGTGTTCCAGAATTCTGGTTTAAAATTTACGTTTGGTACCACCAATGTATTTAAGATTGCATACTACACACTCAATGACATAGACAACGTTGATCGAGCAGCAATTTAAGAATTGTTAGATAGTAAATTACCTATCCTGGGATGAATTAAAAAATGTCTTAACATTTTTTGTGTATCCGCATGTACGGCAGCCGCAAGCACCGACACTGCCGCAGCCTGTCTTCTCCACAACTGAGCTGAGCACCAGGCTGGAACGAGACTCCCTGCTCGCAAAGCCGCATGCACTGCACCCGGAGGACCTCATCATGGAAGTGGCTTCCGCTGAATGGCTGCCACTTCACCTGGCAAGTACCTCCTCCCCTGGACACGAGCATTCCCTCAGCGCTCCACTACAGCAGATGAGTGAAGCCCTGGACGGCATGGCGGGCGGCCCCCTCCCTGCCACCACGTCTGCCTCACCACAGCCAGCTCTGGGAACGGTCACCTCAGTGCAGGCAGCCCTCTCTCCTACCTCACCCCCTGAGACAATACCTTCTCAAGGGAGCTGCCAGCCAATCCTCGCTCTCTTGCTCCTGAGCTGTAAAGCAAGCAGCATCTCTTGGGTTCCGGAATAGCAGAGAGTAAAGATCTGACAAATGGCATCCTCTCGGTCTTTAGACAATACTATTCGGCTCTATACAATCTCCCTAAGCCTCCCTCTTCCTCCTCGCTACTTCACTATATTAAAGCTACTGCCCTCCCTACCCTTAATGAGGATACCATTTCCTCACTGGAATCTCCGTTCTCCTCTGAGGAACTGAACTCTGCCATATCAGCTCTCCCTGCTGGGAAAAGCCCCGGACTGGACGGCTACTCAGGCAAATTTTATAATTCCCTCCGGGAAGAACTCTCTATTCACCTTTTGTCTGCCTTCAACTCTATCTTGGAGGCTCCCACTGTCCCCCACTCCTTTTTGCGGGCATTCATCACGGTGATCCCAAAAGACGGTAAGGGCTCCACTCAGTGTAAAAATTATAGGCCCATTTCACTCCTCAATACTGATACCAAACTATTTGCCATACTATTGGCGAATAGGCTGGCCGCTCATATGGAAGCCCTAGTCCACCCAGATCAGGTTGTATTCATTCGTGGGAGAAGGCAGGGATAACACCCTTTGTGCCTTCTCCACTATCCATTATGCTCAAAAACACAATCGCCCCCTCTTTTTGCTATCTCTCGACGCCGAGAAGGCGTTCGATCATGTGAACTGGGGCTTCCTAGAGGTGACCCTCCCCCAGATTGCTCTGGGAGCCCTGATGAGGGCCCGCATAATGGCACAGATATTTGTAAATGGTCAACTATCCCTCCCGTTTGACATTCGCAATGGCACGAGACAAGGCTGTCCCCTGTCACCACTCCTCTATATCCTCTGCATGGAACACCTGCTCAATGCCATACGGCAAAATCCGAATATCCAGACTCCCTTATGCGGATGATCTCCTTCTTTTCCTCTCCGCTCCTCTTACCTCCCTCCCCTCCCTATTGTCTACCATACATATTTTTTCCCAGCATAGCAATTATAAAATAAAAACCACAAAAAGCCCTAAAAATAACCCTCCCCCTCCCGAACTGTTCATCATCTATGCACCGCCTTTCCTTTTAAGTGGCGCGACAGAGCACTCACATACCTCGGAATCCAAGTCCCTTCCCTATTGTCTGACACTTTCACCCTAAACTTCCTCCCCATGTTGAATATGTTAAGATCCGATTTGGCCAGGTGGGAGCGTAGGGACTTCTCCTGGGTAGGGCGGATTAATATCTTGAAGATGAACGTATTACCTCGTCTTCTCTACCTATTTACCATACCCGCCATCCTCTCCCGGTCCTTTTTCAGGGAAGTCTCTGCGCTCCTCACTGGCTTTGTTTGATCTTGCGTCCCAAGGTTGGCACGCAAGATCCTGAACAGACGTAAACCTGACGGTGGTCTGGGCCTCCCAGATTGCCTCTTCTACCATCTAGCTGTGGTCCTGACCAGGGTCCTTGACTGCTACTCTCCTCCCTCTGCCAAGCTGTGGGTAGGGCTGGAGCGGGACGCTTCCCTCCCCTAGATCCCATAACTCTCCTATGGCTCCCAGACAAAGTACCCACCTCTCGCTCTTCTACGAACAAGCACCCAGTGACTGCTACGATAGATCACGTCCAAAGCACCTATCTTCCCTCTGTGGCACTAAACACTTCGGATGGCCCCCTGATGCCAATCTTCGGCAACCCCGCATTCTCCCCTGCTTTTTCCACATCACAATTTCTGGGGCTTTTAAAAACTGATTCTTCCACCTTCTCCAATCTACTGACACCTACCTCCCTGAAACAACTAAGTGACCTCTGTAGGGAAACTCCCGCCCCATTCACACAGGTCTTTCAGTACACCCAACTGCGACACTTTTAATCAAAATCCATAGATAAGTTAAACCTACATCACCCCCTTTCCTCGTTCGAAAAGCTGTGTGTTGCACCCTCTTGGACATTTCGTCCGACCAGCTCGGTATTGCTCTTCTTCTTGACTCTCTCAAGACAAAACCACTTCCTTACAGATGTGGTTGGGAGAGAGACCTCGGCACAGAATTTACGGACGAGGAGTGGGGGAAAGCTTTGCGTTCCTGTCACAAACTGTCAATTTCCTCCAAAGCCCAGGAAACAAACTACAAGATATTAACAAGATAGTATAGGGTTCCTGACCTATTAGCAGAGTTCTATCCGGGAGTGCCTGACACATGCTGGCAATGTGGTACCTCAGGTGCTACTATGTCTTATGTATGGCTGACATGCCCTTGTCTCACCCCCTTTTGGTCCCAGGTTCTAGACATTACCCACAAACTGACGTCCATACACCTCACCATGACGCCTGGCCCCCTGGTGCTATCCGTCTCTCCGTCCTCACAATCTAAGTGGTTTACACGTCTTGCTGGCTATATGATCCTAGCCGCGAGAACAGTAATACCCAGACTGTGGAAAACCACGACCCCCCCTACGCTCCCCTCGGTTCCAAGAGCTCTCCCACCTTCATAGGATGGAAGAGTTGTTGGCTGACTCTAGAAAACAAGCGGACAAACATCACCTTATATGGGGTCCGTCGATTGACTTTTTGTCGACTGAAGGTTACAGATCCCTCCACTTGGGGTCCTCAGACTCTACGAGCTGATGGATGTTCCAGAAGGTTATCCAACCTCAAGATGTCAGCCCCCGCGCCAGGGGGACCCTACCTGTGTGACATGCTGAAAGCTTCACCACCTCCTTTTCTCTCTTCTTGCCTGCACTTCTCCTTTCTCTTTCCTTCCTCTTCCCACACCCTCCTGCCTCTCTTCCCTTCCCTCCGCCCTTCCCTGTCTTCTTTTCCTCCATGTCCTCTCCCCCCCCCCCTCTTGATTAGTCATAACTTTCATGATGCAACTGATAGGTTGATGTTACTCTTGTTACTTTGTGGTTCCACCCATGCCTATCCTTCTTGCTACACGACTCGAGCTTCTGATCTCCTGACCCCATACGAAGTCATAAATCGCTTGCAATGTATGTGTTTCATATGTTACCTTATATTGCCATCTGTTCTCCTGTTTATATACTTATATGACAACTTCCCCATTTTTTAAATAAAATAATGTAATAAAGAATAAAAATAATCATATGTGGTATCGCCACATGCGTAAATGTCGATCTATTAAAATATAAGTTTAGCTAAACCACACGGTGGATGGCGTACACGTAAAAAAAATACCAATGTCAAAAATTTAGCATTTTTGGTCACTTCATATACCATAAAAATATTAATAAAAAGCGTTCAAAAAGTCCCATCAAAACAAAAATGGTATCAATAAAAACTACAGACGATGGCACAAAAAACCTCATACTGCCCCGTATGCAGAAAAATAAAAAAGTTATAGGGGTCAGAAGATGGCAATTTTAAACCACACTGTAAGTTATAGTACTTGCAATTTATGCTTGGAAATTCACTGACTTAAAGATGGCAATGCATTTCTGAGCAGAATATGCAGAAAGAACAGACATGCCAATTCTTTCTGTGGATGCTAGAATTTGAATTTCTGTGCCAGATATTTCCTTTGCGGGTATTATGCTGTGTGCACAGTGTGCCAGAATCCCATTGAAATTAATAAGACTCTTAAAAAGGTGGGCAGTGCAAAGAAGGGGTAAGACCAAAGGGAAGGTGAAATGGCCAGAGACAAAGGGGAGGCAAAATAAGGTTTTGCCCAGGGTGGCAAAAATCCTTGCAGCAGCCCTGGTGGCCGCGGCCCGATATGCTGAACAGGCAGGATCCCTGTGCCATTTCAATCCCCCCTCCCCCTCCGATCCCCCACTGTGCCCATTTCAATAAGCCTAGTCCCAGCCAGAGTGATTGTTGTGCAAAACTGAGCAACTTTTGCAAAAGTTTCTTGTTATAAATCAGTGCGTAAACTCTGAAAACCACACCTAGTTTTTGAATAGCCCATCTCTGAAATTAAACCGCCCTCCCCCTCTGGGCCAGAAAGCACCTGCAAGGGTCAAGGCTCAATGTGCCTTTTCTTCGAAGCTACTAGAGGACCACAAGTGCTCCCGATGTCATCCTAAGCATCAGCCCAAGAAACCACCCGCAGTGCTGTATATTATAGCATCCTGCTTATGCAGGGATGCCCAAGGTTTGCCAGGAGGTGCGGAATCTGATGGCCACACACACCTCCCTTGGACCGCCAGGAGGGACACCAAGAAGGGCTTACCGCATCCTGACAAATCCTGTGACAAACAAAAACATGTCCAAGTAGCACAGTGAAAAACAGACATAAACAATTAAGTGAATGTGCGCCGTGAAGTACGGCCCGGCGTCCGGCAGGATCTATAAAAGTTTCCCGATCCTAGCCAGAAGTCCAGGAATCAAAGGGGTGATTACCAAAGGTGAAGAGTGCGTGGTGCAGAGCTTCCACTCATTGAGCTATTACACCCAGTGAGTTTTGGCACCTCAGGGTCACCATTCCCCCAGACACAGAAGTACCTCAGCCTTCAACCCCCTCAGCTTCATGGTGAGACCTGGAGGGAAAAGGTCACATCAGAGCAGCCGTCGAGCTGATTCCTCAGAACCCGGAATGCCCCAAGACACCTGCCCCCTCCATGCAGCATCCATCCTACATCAATGGCAGAGACTAGACCACTGATAAGAACAGATACTACACTTGATCTTAGCCAAAAGGCCAAGAGCCATATATGCCATCAGAACGCAGCCGCATAAATGCGACACGTGCTGTATGCCGCAACTATGCAAATATATAGCACAGCCTGCAGCCTGTTCCAACTTATTGTGAAAACACTAATTTCGGCTGGGATTACACTTGGCGTGTTTGACAGAAAAAAACACCATGCTCGCTGCGGGCACATGTTATGTTGGAATCAATAGGATAATATGAAATGCCAGACACAAATGGGGTTTTCTTCATCCTCATATGGCCTTATCAAATCTGTGGGATGTCGAAATCATGTTTTTTTTGTTTATGAAGTTTTGGTGTTTTTCTTCCCAATGTTTTTAATAGAAATCCTTGGGTCACATGATGAAAGAATCACACGACTCTTAATAAGAAAAGCCAAAGGGAAAATAATAATAAAATAATAATAATACATATTGGGGGAGTTGTAAAGTTGATCAATCAGATTGCTTCTTTCACTTTTCAGAGGCCTTTTTAAAAATGAAAGAAGTAATCCGATTGGTTGCTATGGGCAACTGGGCAACTTTTCCTCCTCACAGGTTTTAATAAACAACCCCCCCCCAGGCCCCCCCCAGGATTTGTAGTAAAAATGCCACAAAGATGATAGAGAAAGAAAATGAGGGGGGCAGTTTTGTGGGGGGGGGGTTTTGGCAAAAAAATAAACAAACATCAAACAAGAACTGCATCTGTTCCTAGGCTTAGGCTGGGATTAAACACGACTTATGTGCGGCCTTTTTTAAAGCTCACATTGCTTTATTTTTGGTGTGTGTCCCCCCCCCCTTTCGTCAGACGTCTGTCCAGCTGTTGCAAAGCTACAACTCCCAGCATGCCCAGGGCATGCTGGGAGTTGTAGTTTTGGAACAGATGGACAGCCACAAGGGATCAATGGTGCAGTATGTCAATCTAGGACCATGGTGTCTGATCCTAAACTGGCAGCAGGATCCTCGACCATTTTAAATTCAATGACTGCAGGGACGTCTGACGAGTGACATCCTTTGCTCCAGTAGCGCCATTTTAACACCTTAAGGACCATGGGTTTTTCCCTTTTTGCACTTTCGTTTTTTCCTCCTTACCTTTTAAAAATCATAACCCTTTCAATTTTGCACCTAAAAATCCAAATAATGGCTTATTTTTTGTGCCACCAATTCTATTTTGCAGTGACATCAGTCATTTTACCCAAAAATCTATGGCGAAACGGAAAAATAAATCATTGTGTGACGAAATTGAAGAAAAAACGCCATTTTGTAATTTTGGGGGCTTCCGTTTCTATGCAGTACATTTTTCGGTAAAAATTACACCTTATCTTTATTCCGTAGGTCCATACGATTAAAATGATACCCTACTTATATAGGTTTGATTTTGTCGTACTTCTGTATAAAATCATAACTACATGCAGGAAAATGTAAACGTTTAAAATTGTCATCTTCTGACCCCTATACCTTTTTTATTTTACCGCTTATGGGGCGGTATGAGGACTCATTTTTTATGCCGTGATCTGAAGTTTTTAACTGTACCATTTTTGTATTGATCAGACTTTTTGATCGCTTTTTATAAATTTTTTTATGATATTAAAAGTGACCAAAAATACATTATTTTGGACTTTGGAATTTTTTTGCGCATCTGCCATTGACCGTGCGGTTTAATTAATGATATATTTTTATAGTTCGGACATTTCTGCACGCGGCGATACCACATATGCTTATATTTATTTACATGTTTTCTTTTTTTATGGGAAAAGGGGGGTGATTCAAACTTTTATTAGGGAAGGGGTTAAATGACTTTTTAACTTTTTTTTTTTTTACATAGGGGGCTATAACACTGCACACACTAATCTTATAACCTGTTCACTGCAAAGCCATAGCTTTGCAATGATCAGTGTTATCAGCGGTCGATTGCTTAAGCCTGCATCTCAAGCTTGGAGCAATCAATCGCTGAAGGGACACGCCGGAGGAAGGTAAGAGGACCTCCGCTCGTGTCCCAGCTGATCGGGGCACCGCATTTTCAGGGTCTAAAGGGTTAATAGCTATTAGCCCCTGGTCCCAGCTTCAGATACATGCCGGGACCGACCCGATATGAGGTGGGGTCACCGCGTGACCCCGCGTTATATCGCGGTCATTAAGGGGTTAATAAAAATTGCCCAAAATCCCTTAGATAACAGTCATACAGAATATATTAGAAAGCTTTTTTGTTTTTCAGCCAATCAGAGAGCAGCACTACTGAAATAGAACTCTCAGGAGGTAACAGCGTGTCACACATGTGATGTCATAACCATTGTCCACCAGAGAGCAGCACTGAGCAGATATAACACTGCTCCTGCTCATTCTTCATCAGTGAGGGGCTGATGCTGGACACTGTAGGGGCCGAGAATGCAAAGTCACATACACTACTGTGACTGGTAAGTGTCACATTGTTGTGACCAAAAGGTCTTTAGTGCAGTTCAATGTGCTTTTCTATAATAAACATGTCGATAATCTATGTTTTGTTTTCCTATCTTAGATGCACTATTTCCAGGATGTGGAGTAGCATTTCCGGACCTACAGCAAGACGTTGGATGAAGACGTAGATTTCCAGACCTATTCCAGAAGAATTTGGATGAAGGCACAGCCCCTCGAATCACGCACATACACAGACACATTTGTCCAAATTCTAGAGGTAACCTCCTTTAGTATGCCCAGAGGAAGGGCAATACAGTAGCCATGGATTCCCTACAGGTTTCCTCCCCTCTGGAGGTTTTTCCTGTCCTGAGTATTAGTTACTGTACGCTCTTTGTGAGTGATGGAGGTTACAAAAAATCCCCTACACAAACATTTTTATATATAATAAATAAAGTTCCCCTTTTTAAACCACTCTGTGACTTGTTTGACTCATTTATTTATTTTGTGTGTGAAAAATAGTGTTAGCAAAACGTGGATGACATGAGGTTTTTTATTTAAGTATCCAAAGCTGCTCTCCTGCACGATCTGCATAATGGGGTGCGGAGAGAGGCAACTGATGCTGAGTGGTACAGTTGCCGAAGCAACCATAGGACACCCAGCAAGTTCCATGCATGAGCCTTTTTCTAATGAATGAGACCCTAGGAGAGCGGAGGAGGCAGGTGAGAAGACCTCTATCCACCATTTTGAATGATCACCAGATCGCCACAGGTGATTCGATCCTTGAATATAATGCCTGCATTGCCATAACCTGCTTTGATCACGGCATCTGAGGGGTTAATGACAAACATTAGAGTGATTGTTGATGATTGCCACTACTGGCAGGTCCCTGGCTGCCAGGACCTGCCATACATGATGCGAGCACCGGTCCATTGTTCACATCATGTACAGGGTGTAAATATACATCCAATCGCATCAGGATGTACATTTACAGGGTCCACCTACTAAATTTTTATTGTAAGGCTATGTTCACATTGGCGAATGTCCACACAGAAAATTTATGTGCGGATAACCTGAAGATAGTGGAGCGGTGTCAGAATATGCTGGCACTAAGATAGCTCAGAAATTCGCTTTCTCATAGACGGCAATTTATTTCTGAGCAGAATACGCAGAAAGAACAGACATGTCTATCCTTTGTGCGGGTGCCAGAATTTCCGTGCGGTACATGAGGTTTTGTTTAGGGTGACAAAAATCCTTGCACCAGCCCTGGTGGCCATGGCCCGAGCTGCCAAACAGGCAGCTTCCCTGTGCCATGAAGAAGGATAAAGATGATCTAGCAGAATCTTGCAAATTCAGTTTATTGATATAAAATCAATGCATCAACAATGGTGGGCAATACTGGACGCATTTCGGACAGAAATCTGTCCTTTGTCACAGCTAACAAACAAGTGATCAGAGTCTGTATATATAGACATCACAGGTTGCAGAAACAAGCATACACAGGTGAAATAAAATAAATGATTAAGACCATGTGATCAAAGTGGGTGGTAACGGACTTCAACTATCCCATATACAGAGTGTGAACAGGGCGTTATCTGTATGGGCAATTGGTGATCAAATGCAGTATACCAGTATACAGCCATGTTCACACTGTGATATGGGACAAACACAAAACTGTGTGAAAAAATCATTGCATCAGAGACTGCAAATTTAAACCACATACATGGGCATAAATAAACATAAGGTACATTTGAAATGTCAAAATGGTGGAGCAAACTAGCAAAGACACAATACAGCATGACCAAGTACATATATGTAAGTTAGCAAAAACCAAGAATAAAGAAAATTTCAATAATATAAAAATAATTCCTTACGGATATATAATCCAAATAGTTCTGCTGTATTCAGAGTTAATTGCCAGAAGGCTTCATGATTCAGAAGCCGTCTATGTAGATCGCCTCCACGCGGATGTTGATATACTTTTTCAATGGCATATGACCTAAACGCAACATCTGAACCTGCATGTGTATTCTTAAAATGAGAAGATGCCGGGGGGGGCGTGTCCGATTATGGCTGAGTGAGGACGTGTTTGGAGAGGCTCCTGCTCGCCACCACCATTATTTGCCACCTACCGCGGTTCTCAACGGGAAACACAGCCGCAAACCAGGGAGGAAGACTGCTGCTTCACCTCCGCTCACCCTGATGGCTAGCCTGGATACTTACTTCACGCGGTCCCAGCACCCTCGCTCCGGGACTGCGCACTCCCCTGCTCCACCCGGCGCCATCTTGCAGAGGCCTTCCTTCCTCGTTCCGACAGGCGCTGCCCGGGACGCGCACTGCCAGGACCCCGCGATTCCTCCCCGTGAGACTCCTGATCACCTCGCCCTGCCGCCGGAGGATCCCACTGCTGCGGTCCGGTCCCTGGCTGCAGAGGGGAGACCGGACCCCACGTGACAGCCCGACACCGCAGGACTCTGCTGTGCTGCTACTGGAGGAGCTGGTGAGTCTGCAGGATCTGCCTACTCACCCTCAGCCCCCTGCCCCGGGCTCTCAGGGCCCACCAGCCTCTCCACTTACCCCAGCCGCCTGCTACCAGAAGTCTCCCACAGTAGACCTCCTCACTGGGGACTCTCCTTTAACCCCTGAAGCACCAATGTTGCAGCCGACTCTGGGCCCCTCACCCTCCTTCCTACCATACTCTGCAGGACAGTGCTTGGGCCGGGCCTCACCCCCTGACTCCCCCACTATGAGGGATGGAGGCTCCCCTGGGATGCACCTAGCTCTGGGACCACCTGGGGCCAATACCCTCTCCTCCGTGGTCCGCGGGGTCTCCTTGGTCTGTGGCTGCTCCCAGATCCCCCTCTGGCAGTAGGTGCCCCTCTCCACCTAAGTGCTCTTTGGCTCCGCCGGGGGAACCATTGCAGGATCCCGTGTCCCCACGCTTGAGACCCCCACGCTGTGTACCCCTCCCCAGTAGTCTGGACTCTATACCCTCGATTTTTCAGCCAGTCCACCCTCCCTCTGGGGATGCCATGCCTACTCCTGCATTCTTGCCTCGCACCTCTGACGGGTTGGGTTCACCGCTTACTCCGGCTATGTCCACGCCTATTACCTTGGCTGACCTTCAATCACTGGTCCATGGGCTCCCGTCCAAAGCGGATATTTCTAACCTTGCCAAACAAATAGTGGACAAATGCAAACGGGAATTCGCTCAATTCCGGTCAGAACTGTCTACTCTTATCGAGAGGGTCACGGTTGTGGAGACTGCTCAGGACTCTACCTCAACTTCTGTCCAAGCCCTCCAAACAATGGTTAACAACCAATCTACCCAATTGTTCTACCTTCAGCAACACCTGGATGACATTGAAAACCGTAGCCGCAGGAATAACATACGAGTGAGGGGCCTTCCTGAGGCGGTGGCTCCTGAGGAACTGTGGGGCGCTCTTACTGTTATATTCAATGACCTTCTTGAGCGTCCACCTGGCACCTACATCGAGATGGACAGGGCGGACCGGGCTCTGCGGCCCCCTAGCACCAGTGACCATAATTCCCGGGATATTATTTGCAGGATCCATTTCTATGCCCTTAAAGAGGACATTTTACGCAATGCCAGGCGTAGACATCGGATTTTCTTCAGGGACGTCCCTATTCAATTGTATTCTGATTTATCCCGTCATACCCTGGCGCAACGTGCTGCACTTAAGCCCCTCCTGACTGTACAGAGAGAACGGGGAATACAATATCACTGGGGGTTCCCCTTTTCCCTTACTGTGCGCCTTGACGGGCGGACCCACTCTTTACACTCCCCAGATGATCTACCTGGCTTCTTGCAAGACTTGGAGCTGCCGGTAATTACCCTGCCGGACTGGCCGAAATTATTGCCCTTTCCCGCTAAACGATCACTGCAAGGTTCTGCCTCTCCCCCCGCAAAAGCTGCTAGACCAGGCCCTTCTCCCGGAGGTCTCCCTCGTAGAGGACCCTGCTCTGTCCCACGGGTGAGAGCTGATATGCCAGCTGCGGGTGCAGGGACTCCATCCACTGGCGCTAGGCCTCCTCCTCGCTGAACATTTCCGATATTAGTTCTGCATTTATTGTCTGCCTATTGCATATGATGCCTCGATTTCTTTGTTAATGCGATGTTCTCAGTATGTCTTCCCTTCTGCTCTATCTCTCTACTTTCTCCCCATCTTGCTGCACGGTTACATTTTCGTCTAATATTCTTGCTTGCATAGGTCGCGGCGGGGGTCTACCTCCCGTGGCCTTAGTTGTCTGACCGACTCCTTCCCCCCTTTAGGTGTTAAGTCCAGACGGGCAGTTGTTCCCTGGGTTCTTATAGATTTTACCTCAGTGTCTTTTTAGCTCCAGCGGCAGTAGTACCCTCCTCTCCTCTACGGCCTTTTGTGTTTTCTCTCTATTTCCTATCTTTCCTACCTCTGAGGGCTTTTTTGCATCCTATCTTACTTGTTAGTCTCCCCTTCCCTTCTTGTCTGGTGTCTCCTCCCTCTCCCCTAGGGTTTTTTCCGTCTGTGTGTCTCCTGTTCCCTGCCCCTCCCAACTCCCCTCTCACCCCTCGGTTCTCCTTTCCTAGTGCTTTGAGTGGGCGTGCTCTTCCTAATCACTGATTGTCTCTTCCCATTATGTCTGGGATGGATCTCAAGATTGCTACTTACAATGCAAAGGGTCGGAATACCTGAGAAACGTGTGCAGGTACTCCACCATTTCCACAAACAGAAAACGCACTTGCTATATCTCCAGGAAACGCATTTTAAGGTAGGACATGCACCTTCCCTCAAACATCCTCATTACACGACATGGTATTGTGCTAATAATCCTCACTCCAGGTCCTGCGGAGTGGCGATTGCAGTACATAAGTCGCTTCCTCACCAGGTCCTGAACTGTAGGTCTGATCCTGAGGCTCGATATGTCCTCCTGTCACTGCTGGTTGGGGGCCACGAACTTACTATTCTAAACGTCTATGCTCCAAACGTTAACCAAATTTCTAATCCGCCTGGTGGATGAAATTATACCACTTATCAGGGGTACATTCCTTTTATGTGGGGATTTAAATCTTACCCTAGACCCGACCCTAGATAATTCTGCAGGACGCTCCTCTATTTCTGATACAGCTCTCAAACGCCTTAAACTGTCTTTTGCACTGTTGCAACTCTGATGTATGGCGCTTGCTTCCCCCCTCCGATAGGGACTATAGTTTTTACTCACCCACCCATAACTCTTACAGTAGGATAGATCACATTCTGCTGCAACATAGTGCCCTTCCCTGGCTAACTGCCTCTTATATGGGGAATATCCTTTGGTCCGATCATGCCCCTGTTGTGTGTACACTGCTCATCCCTTCTTTGGTCAGAGGGGAATGGACCTGGCGCTTGAATGAATCGCTCCTCTTGGATCCTGTCTGTGTGGCAGATGTAGAACTGTCCGTTACTAACTTCATTACAGATCATGCACAGCACTCCACGTCCCCTCTGATAAAATGGGAAGCGATTAAATGTGTACTCCGCTGAGTTTTTATTAAACATGGCACAAGACTAAAGAAGGAAAAGGCTCATGCATTGAAGCAGGCTCTTGGATGGGTTGCGGACTTGGATCTGGCTCATAAAAGGGCTCTCTCTCCATCCCTATTGGGAAACTTGATGCTGGCGCGCCAAGAAGCCAGGTGTCTCCTTGACTCCTCTTCCAGACGGGCTTTGCAACTTTGCCGCAGCAAATTCTACGAACATGGTAATAAAAGTGGCCGTATGCTAGCCAAAGCCCTTAGAGAGCGTCTGGCTTCTTCGCATATCCCATGCATCAAACAGAGTACTGGTGGGAGGGTCCATACAACCCCTGAAATAGCAACAGAGTTCTGTCAATACTACACTGGATTGTATGATCTCTCTACCCCTCCCCGCCCTGACCCCGCCTCCTTCCCAATACCTGGTCTCCCAGGACTATCCCCTTTGTTCCACATCCATAATGGGACCCGTCAGGGCTGCCCGTTATCGCCCCTTCTATATGTACTTGTAATGGAGCACCTATTGGCTTCCATCCGTAAGAATTCGGACATCACGGGGATCAGGATAGGGGACGTGGAATATAAATGCTCTGCATTTGCTGACGACCTCCTGGTGTATCTCACCAATCCGCATATCTCCTTACCTTCCTTGATGTCTGTGATGTCCGAGTTTGGGTCTTGGTCTAACTTTAAAATCAACATGTCTAATTCCAAGGCCCTGAACGTCTCTCTCTCGGGTTTAGAACTGGAGAGACTTAGATCCAATTACTCCTTCTCATGGCCGTCCCGGGGAATTAAATATCTAGGTACCACGATTCCCTCAGACCTGTCCCTTTTGTATCAGCGCAACTTAGCCCCTCTCCTTTCTCATTTTACTTCTCATCTGGAGCGATGGCAGACTAGGACCCTCTCATGGTTTGGAAGAGTTAATGCCATCAAAATGACTCTGTTGCCTAAATTACAGTACTTGCTACAGACCATACCGATCCCTTTGCCCACTTCATTATTGGCGCACGCTACAAAATAGGTTTGGCTCATTCATCTGGGCGGGAGGGCGTCCTCGTCTTAGCCGAAAGGTGTTGTTTAGGCCAAAGGAGGGGGGCCTGGGCCTCCAAGACTGCCGCCTCTATTATCTGGCTGCTATGCATGCCAGACTTCTAGATCTTATACACAACTATGACTCCAAACTCTGGGTGCGGCTTGCTCACAATGTATACGCGGGTAACTTGGCTGGATTGCCTTGGACTTGGCCACTGCCCCCCTCCTCCTTAGCTTCCTTGTCCTTCACATCCTGCTTTTGGTGTTGGGTGGTCGGGGTGGAGGGGACTCCTTAGTAGATCCTAAGGCGCCGATGCTTCCTGTCACTGATAACCCCGCCTTTCCTCCGGGACTCTCTTCGGCGACCTTACTCGAAGTCCCAGATAAGCCTCCTTTACGTTTTTATCAGGTTCTTACCCCAGCGGGGCTGTTACCCATGGCTTCTCTGATGAAGGAGGACAGCCCAGGAGGTAGTAGTTTCTTGCTCTATGCACAACTACAACATTTTTACATGGCTACTAAGCGTTCAGCAAAACTGCACAGGGAGTTATCCACATTTGAGAAGCTATGCTTAACACCTCCGGTTCCTCCGCACACCATAGGCTTTCTTTACCGCCTGTTGCTCTCCCGGCATGCGTCCTCTCTACCTGCGTTTTGCGCTGCGTGGGAACGGGAACTCGGTTTGTCATTGACTCCGAGTCAATGGGCCAAATGCTTTCAGCTCTCCCATAAATCTGTCATTGCGTGCAAAGCACAAGAGATGAACTATAAGGTCCTCTCTCGCTGGTATCGCACCCCGGCTCAATTGTATAGATGGTTTCCTCAGGTTCCGGACTCCTGTTGGCGCTGTGGGACCTCAATAGGCAATATGACACATATATGGTGGTCTTGCCCTAAATTATCCTCCTTTTGGTCCACGGTCCTCCAGGTTATCCCCTGAATCTGTGCTGCTTCTCCACCTTCCTATGTCTGCTAACTCCATACAGAAATCCCTACTCAGTAACCTGCTCCAAGCGGCGCGTGCGGTCATTCCCCGTAGGTGGAGATCTCTTGAGCCCCCTACGGTTGGATAGTGGTTGGCAGAAATCTCACTGACCCAGAAAATGGAGGAATTGATGGCTGTATCCCCTGCGGAGAATGACCGGTACGCGAAAGTGTGGTCCGAGTGGTTGTCATTCCAATCATCCCCTGAGTATAGCGCTTTACTTGTCCTCGCCCCTAGTTCATAGGAGTCCCTCGTCCCCTCTTCCTGGCCCGTCCCTCCTCTCTGTTTTTCCCCTTCACGCTGTTGTCCTTTGTGTCTCCATTCCTGGTGGCTCTTGTTTGTGCACCCTATGTCTCCTCTCTCTCTTTCTTTAGGACTCCTCTGCTATTTGATTCATGCTGGTTTTCCACCCCCCCCCCTCCCCTCTTCTCTCTCGATTCTTTTTTGTATTCTCTACAAAAAGGCTTCATAGGCTAATGACTAGTGTCTAATTTGCTGATTGTCTTACCATGTTTGTAATTTGGGTACGACTTGCTACCATTGTTTATTGACATATAGTTTTTTCAGGATATTGCTCCTTCTGGATAAAGATGCACTCACTCTTATGCCCTTCTTGACACATTGGATGCCAGATGGGATTGCCTCCTTTTCTGGTACCATATCTCGTCCTGCTTGATGTTGTGGTTCTATGTGTTTGTTTGACTTTTGCGTGCCTTGATAAGTCATGTGCTTCATTTGTACAATGTTATTTCTTTTGTTCTTTTGAAAATAAAAAAACTTAAATTTGAAAAAAAAAAAATAAATGAGAAGATGCCGCAGAGATGTTGCGCCTAGCAACGTTGCCTATGTCATTGAGGTGTTCCAGAATTCTGGTTTAAAATTTACGTTTGGTACCACCAATGTATTTAAGATTGCATACTACACACTCAATGACATAGACAACGTTGGTCGAGCAGCAATTTAAGAATTGTTTGGTAGTAAATTACCTATCCTGGGATGAATTAAAAAATGTCTTAACATTTTTTGTGTATCCGCATGTACGGCAGCCGCAAGCACCGACACTGCCGCAGCCTGTCTCCTCCACAACTGAGCTGAGCACCAGGCCGGAACGAGACTCCCCGCTCGCACAGCCGCAGGCACTGCACCCAGAGGACCTCATCATGGAAGTGGCTTCCGCTGAATGGCTGCCACTTCACCCGGCAAGTACCTCCTCCCCTGGACACGAGCATTCCCTCAGCGCTCCACTACAGCAGATGAGTGAAGCCCTGGACGGCATGGCGGGCGGCCCCCTCCCTGCCACCACGTCTGCCTCACCACAGCCAGCTCTGGGAACGGTCGCCTCAGTGCAGGCAGCCCTCTCTCCTACCTCACCCCCTGAGACAATACCTTCTCAAGGGAGCTGCCAGCCAATCCTCGCTCTCTTGCTCCTGAGCTGCAAAGCAAGCAGCATCTCTTGGGTTCCGGACTAGCAGAGAGTAAAGATCCCTGCAACTTACAAAGACAAAACCAGGCCGAAGCCTGATAATACCAAACCGTGAGTTATAATACAACTTCCCATTAAAGTCCGCGTGACTGCTGAACCTAAACTCAATCCCCTAAATCCAGCGGAACAGTGCATATAAATCTCCTGAGCTTAATACTCACAAGGTCCCAACCAACTGTCAAGATCCTCATAGACTCTGATTGTACAAAGACTGTTCCTGTTAAATTCTGCATAAAACCTGCAGTAAAAGTTCCCACAGTTTTCTGAAACCGCTGGTTGTGGAAAATCCTTTATTTTACCTCCCTATCGCTCTTGGGACAGGTGGCGATAGGACAAGAATATACAGAGGAGCCCTCACCCTGGCATCATGACAGTTAAGGGTTAAACCAGCACCCTTTCATCACTGCACAGCTACACCCCATATACCCTATACCCCCACAAGCTTAGCACACCCGCATAATTTACAGATGGAGATACCCCTTCTCCCTTATTGCCAAGCATGGAAACACGACTGCCACACTACGCAGCCTGAGAGATCTCCACACCTTCCTGACTACATTCAAACTACCCTGGATCTCCCTGCCTGACTGGGACGCACTCTTCCTTCAATCAACGACAGCTGCTCCCTCTCATGCTTCACCCGGTCAGCCTCGACCGCAGAGAATGGAGACCGACAAGCCTGCACCCCTGCCACAGAGACAGAAACGCAAAACTTGACCGCTACAGCTATTGTGATGCTGTTTCTCCTACCCCCGTTTCTCATGGACATGTGCCTCGTGCCCACTGTCTAAGCCGATTCTGCTATCTGACCTTGTCTGTTGATATGAGACATTACCTGGTTATCTATTTTTGCTGTGCCTCTTGTTAACTCTAGAATTATAGACCCATGTTTAACCCCGCCCTACTTTGTTTTATTGGGCTTCGCTTACAACCCCTATTACTTCATTGCCCTTGCCATATCTATATCTGTCCACCTGAGTGGACAGAGTTGTTGCACAAGCTACACTAGGCCACTTCTACTCATTCCCTGGTGTATCGCTATGTACCCCTGGTTGATGTTTATTGTTTGTTTACTGCCCTTCTGGCATCCCTTCCACTCTACCCCCATTAGTGACACGGTCGGACTGGTTCTGACTGTACTCTGGGTCCTTATGACCCGCTCTAGTAGTCCCCTAGCAGTTGCCTTCTGGTGGTCGCTGCTGTTTGTCTGCTCTCTCTCCCTCACCCCTTGTGTGCCCTCTCTCTCTCTCCTCACTGATTCCCTACCCTTTCCCTCTCCATTTCTTCCCTCTCTGCAGGCTTATCTTCTACCACAGATTGAGGCCTCGAGGCGTGGTTGCACAGGTGGGACCCTCGGACAGCGGTAAGTTTGCCATCTCCCTTCCTCCACATGGCTGCTGACATTAATGTAACTACCCTAAATGTCCATGGCTTTAACAGGCCCGAGAAGCGTGCCCAAATCCTATACACACTCCATAAGAAGAGAAGGCACATCCTGGCACTCCAGGAAACTCACTTTCAAAATGACCACATTCCTAAATTCAACAACCGTTACTTCCCGACCTGGATACATAGCTCCAACCCTGTAGCAAAAACAAAAGACGCATCCCTAACTTTCCACAAAACCCTTCCCATTAAGATTATAGACACTGAGGTGGATCCCGATGCACACTACGTTTTCGCCAACTGTGAACTCTCTGGCCACAGGCTCACAATCGCCTCCATATATGCCCCTAACCATGGACAGACAAAAATTATATGCAACATACTTGAGACACTATCTTCCTTTGCCACAGGCCATATCGTTCTCTGCGGTGACTTTAATGTCCCACTCTTCCCTCTGTCTGATTCATCTTCGGGACACCAAAACGTGGAAGAGGTAACGGGGAATCTGGGCACTGCTGTAGAAACCTGAATGATTAAGATCTATGACGCATATAGTGGAATATACAGGGTGGAGCGGGGGTGCAACTGTGGCTATGATGGAGTCCAGATATGAATAAACAACAAAGAGAAAAGAAGCCAGTGCACTCACCCGGTCAGCAGAACTTCTTTATTTCATTATGTAGCAGCCATAGGCATGCGCAGCCTATTGCATTAGGGTGTGCACCCTAAAGCACAAACTCCTGCCGTGCGCATATATATATATATATATATATATATATATACGCACACATACACACAGTTAGTATAGTTCCCCCACATTAGGTGCAGTATAGTTCCCCCACATTAGGTGCAGTATAATTCCCCCACATTAGGTGCAGTATAGTTCCCACACATTAGGTGCAGTATAGTTCCCCCACATTAGGTGCAGTATAATTCCCCCACATTAGGTGCAGTATAGTTCCCACACATTAGGTGCAGTACAGTTCCCCCACATTAGGTTGGCAGTACAGTTCCCCCACATTAGGTTGGCAGTACAGTTCCCCCACATTAGGTTGGCAGTACAGTTCTCCCACATTAGGTTGGCAGTACAGTTCCCCCACATTAGGTTGGCAGTACAGTTCCCCCACATTAGGTTGGCAGTACAGTTCCCCCACATTAGGTGCAGTTCAGTTCCCCCACATTAGGTGCAGTTCAGTTCCCCCACATTAGGTGCAGTTCAGTTCCCCCAAATTAGGTGCCACCTAATGTAGGGGAACTGTACTGCACCTAATGTGGGGGAACTGTACTGCACCTAATGTGGGGGAACTGTACTGCACCAGTACAGTTCCCCCACATTAGGTGTAGTACAGTTCCCCACATTATGTGCAGTACAGTTCCCCACATTATGTGCAGTACAGTTCCCCTACATTAGGTGCAGTATAGTTCCCCCACATTAAGTGCAGTTCAGTTCCCCCACATTAAGTGCAGTTCAGTTCCCCCACATTAGGTGCCACCTAATGTAGGGGAACTGTACTGCACCTAATGTGGGGGAACTGTACTGCACCTAATGTGGGGGAACTGTACAGTTCCCAACATTATGTGCAGTACAGTTCCCCACATTATGTGCAGTACAGTTCCCCTACATTAGGTGCAGTATAGTTCCCCCACATTAGGTGCAGTATAGTCCCCCCCCCCCATTAGGTGCAGTATAGTTCCCCCCCATTAGGTGCAGTATAGTCCCCCCCATTAGGTGCAGTATAGTTCCCCCACATTAGGTGCAGTACAGTTCCCCCACATTAGGTGTAGTACAGTTCCCCACATTATGTGCAGTACAGTTCCCCACATTATGTGCAGTACAGTTCCCCCACATTAGGTGCAGTACAGTTCCCCCACATTAGGTGCAGTATAGTTCCCCCCCTTAGGTGCAGTATAGTTCCCCCCCCATTAGGTGCAGTATAGTTCCCCCCCCATTAGGTGCAGTATAGTTCCCCCACATTAGGTGCAGTATAGTTCCCCCACATTAGGTGCAGTTCAGTTCCCCCACATTAGGTGCAGTTCAGTTCCCCCACATTAGGTGCCACCTAATGTAGGGGAACTGTACTGCACCTAATTTGGGGGAACTGTACTGCACCTAATGTGGGGGAACTTTACTGCACCAGTAAAGTTCCCCCACCATTAGGTGCAGTATAGTTCCCCCACCATTAGGTGCAGTATAGTTCCCCCACCATTAGGTGCAGTATAGTTCCCCCACCATTAGGTGCAGTATAGTTCCCCCACCATTAGGTGCAGTATAGTTCCCCCACCATTAGGTGCAGTATAGTTCCCCCACCATTAGGTGCAGCATAGTTCCCCCACCATTAGGTGCAGTATAGTTCCCCCACCATTAGGTGCAGTATAGTTCCCCCACCATTAGGTGCAGCATAGTTCCCCCACCATTAGGTGCAGTATAGTTCCCCCACCATTAGGTGCAGTATAGTTCCCCCACCATTAGGTGCAGTATAGTTTCCCCACATTAGGTGCAGTATAGTTTCCCCACATTAGGTGCAGTATAGTTTCCCCACATTAGGTGCAGTATAGTTTCCCCACATTAGGTGCAGTATAGTCCCCCACAATAGGTGCAGTATAGTTCCCCACATTAGGTGCAGTATAGTCCCCTACATTAGGTGCAGTATAGTCCCCCACATTAGGTGCAGTATATTTCCCCCACATTAGGTGCAGTACAGTTCCTTCACATTAGGTGCAGCATATTCCCCACAGACATACAGCCTTCAGCCATATACAGTGTATGGCTGGAGGCTGTATGTCTGTGTACTGCCCCACTTCAGTGTTCCGACCACCGGTCCTCCGGTCCGGGGTCACGATCTACTGCTATGGCCTATAGACCATAGCAGTAGGTCCCGGGACTGGAGGAGCGGTAGTCGGAACACTGAAGAAGACGTGCTGCCAGCTCGTGTTGGTCACTTACCATTCCGGCCGGCGCGCGCATCCTCTTCCTTGAATCTCCGCTCCTCCGTTGCTATGGGCGCACGCACGGGACGTCAATGACGTCCCTGCATGCGCTACTTCCCGGCGGCCCCTGTGTTTTTAAAGTTAACGTGGGGGCCGCTGTAGAAAGGTAACTGGGACATCCTTGTGTCCCGAAAAGATCTTTCGGGACACAGGGATGTCCCGAATGTGACGGGGGGGTCCTCTGCGGGCTGCTCAATGGTGGCCTCGGATGCCCCCCTGGGCTTGATTAGGGTGTGCCTGGGCACACCCGGCACACCCCGTGCGCACGCCTATGGTAGCAGCATACATGTGATTAGTGGTTACATTCTCACACCCTAGACAGGTCTATAGCCGCATTGACTACACATTCTTCCCCCACCATCTCCTCCCCTCCGTCACCTCGGCTTCTATCGGTAACACTACATTCCCTGACCACGCCCCCACCCACTTCTCCTTCACTCTCCCATCCTTCGCAGGGCCCCATGCCTCTTGAGGCTCTAAAATGTGTTCCCAGGGCGTGCTGGTGAGGCATGGGGCCCGGCTGAAGAGGGAAAACTCAGCCAAACTGTCCTCCCTACTGTCTGAACTTAATGTCCTGGAATCCCAACACAAACAGACCCTGCAAGAACGGACCCTCAGAGACATCATAAAAGTTAGACAGAAACTGTTGACATTACTGAATTCAAAATATAAATATTGTAAGCAGCTAACCGGCCATCAATTTTACAAGTGGGGCAACAAATCGTGTAAAATGTTTGCGAGGGCCCTGAGAGAAAAACACTCCTCACTTGTTGTTCCATCCATTCAAACCCCCTCAGGTGCCATTTCCCATCTGACAAATGACATCCTCTCGGCCTTTAGACAATACTATTCGGCTCTATACAATCTCCCTAAGCCTCCCTCTTCCTCCTCGCTACTTCACTATATTAAAGCTACTGCCCTCCCTACCCTTAATGAGGATACCATTTCCTCACTGGAATCTCCGTTCTCCTCTGAGGAACTGAACTCTGCCATATCAGCTCTCCCTGCTGGGAAAAGCCCCGGACTGGACGGCTACTCAGGCAAATTTTATAATTCCCTCCGGGAAGAACTCTCTATTCACCTTTTGTCTGCCTTCAACTCTATCTTGGAGGATCCCACTGTCCCCCACTCCTTTTTTGCGGGCATTCATCACGGTGATCCCAAAAGACGGTAAGGGCTCCACTCAGTGTAAAAATTATAGGCCCATTTCACTCCTCAATACTGATACCAAACTATTTGCCATACTATTGGTGAATAGGCTGGCCGCTCATATGAAAGCCCTAGTCCACCCAGATCAGGTTGTATTCATTCGTGGGAGAAGGCAGGGATAACACCCTTTGTGCCTTCTCCACTATCCATTATGCTCAAAAACACAATCGCCCCCTCTTTTTGCTATCTCTCGACGCCGAGAAGGCGTTCGATCATGTGAACTGGGGCTTCCTAGAGGTGACCCTCCCCCAGATTGCTCTGGGAGCCCTGATGAGGGCCCGCATAATGGCACAGATATTTGTAAATGGTCATCTATCCCTCCCGTTTGACATTCGCAATGGCACTAGACAAGGCTGTCCCCTGTCACCACTCCTCTATATCCTCTGCATGGAACACCTGCTCAATGCCATACGGCAAAATCCGAATATCCAGACTCCCTTATGCGGATGATCTCCTTCTTTTCCTCTCCGCTTCTCTTACCTCCCTCCCCTCCCTATTGTCTACCATACATATTTTTTCCCAGCATAGCAATTATAAAATAAAAACCACAAAAAGCCCTAAAAATAACCCTCCCCCTCCCGAACTGTTCATCATCTATGCACCGCCTTTCCTTTTAAGTGGCGCGACAGAGCACTCACATACCTCGGAATCCAAGTCCCTTCCCTATTGTCTGACACTTTCACCCTAAACTTCCTCCCCATGTTGAATATGTTAAGATCCGATTTGGCCAGGTAGGAGCGTAGGGACTTCTCCTGGGTAGGGCGGATTAATATCTTGAAGATGAACGTATTACCTCGTCTTCTCTACCTATTCACCATACCCGCCATCCTCTCCCGGTCCTTTTTCAGGGAAGTCTCTGCGCTCCTCACTGGCTTTGTTTGATCTTGTGTCCCAAGGTTGGCACGCAAGATCATGAACAGACGTAAACCTGACGGTGGTCTGGGCCTCCCAGATTGCCTCTTCTACCATCTAGCTGTGGTCCTGACCAGGGTCCTTGACTGCTACTCTCCTCCCTCTGCCAAGCTGTGGGTAGGGCTGGAGTGGGACGCTTCCCTCCCCTAGATCCCAAAACTCTCCTATGGCTCCCAGACAAAGTACCCACCTCTCGCTCTTCTACGAACAAGCACCCAGTGACTGCTACGATAGATCACGTCCAAAGCACCTATCTTCCCTCTGTGGCACTAAACACTTCGGATGGCCCCCTGATGCCAATCTTCGGCAACCCCGCATTCTCCCCTGCTTTTTCCACATCACAATTTCTGGGGCTTTTAAAAACTGATTCTTCCACCTTCTCCAATCTACTCACACCTACCTCCCTGAAACAACTAAGTGACCTCTGTAGGGAAACTCCCGCCCCATTCACACAGGTCTTTCAGTACACCCAACTGCGACACTTTTAATCAAAATCCATAGATAAGTTAAACCTACATCGCCCCCTTTCCTTGTCTGTGTGTTGCACCCTCTTGGACATTTCGTCCGACCAGCTCGGTATTGCTCTTCTTCTTGACTCTCTCAAGACAAAACCACTTCCTTACAGATGTGGTTGGGAGAGAGACCTCGGCACAGAATTTACGGACGAGGAGTGGGGGAAAGCTTTGCGTTCCTGTCACAAACTGTCAATTTCCTCCAAAGCCCAGGAAACAAACTACAAGATATTAACAAGATAGTATAGGGTTCCTGATCTATTAGCAGAGTTCTATCCGGGAGTGCCTGACACATGCTGGCAATGTGGTACCTCATATGTCTTATGTATGGCTGACATGCCCTTGTCTCACCCCCTTTTGGTCCCAGGTTCTAGACATTACCCACAAACTGACGTCCATACACCTCACCATGACGCCTGGCCCCCTGGTGCTATCCGTCTTTCCGTCCTCACAATCTAAGTGGTTTACCCGTCTTGCTGGCTATATGATCCTAGCCGCGAGATCAGTAATACCCAGACTGTGGAAAACCACGACCCCCCCTACGCTCTCCTCTCGGTTCCAAGAGCTCTCCCACCTTCATAGGATGGAAGAGTTGTTGGCTGACTCTAGAAAACAAGCGGACAAACATCACCTTATATGGGGTCCGTCGATTGACTTTTTGTCGACTGAAGGTTACAGATCCCTCCACTTGGGGTCCTCAGACTCTACGAGCTGATGGATGTTCCAGAAGGTTATCCAACCTCAAGATGTCAGCCCGCCGCGCCAGTGGGACCTTACCTGTGTGACATGCTGAAAGCTTCACCACCTCCTTTTCTCTCTTCTTGCCTGCACTTCTCCTTTCTCTATCCTTCCGCTTCCCACACCCTCCTGCCTCTGTTCCCTTCCCTCCGCCCTTCCCTGTCTTCTTTTCCTCCATGTCCTCCCCCCCCCCCCTCTTGATTAGTCATAACTTTCATGATGCAACTGATAGGTTGATGTTACTCTTGGTACTTTGTGGTTCCACCCATGCCTATCCTTCTTGCTACACGACTCGAGCTTCTGATCTCCTGACCCCATACGAAGTCATAAATCGCTTGCAATGTATGTGTTTCATATGTTACCTTATATTGCCATCTGTTCTCCTGTTTATATACTTATATGACAACTTCCCCATTTTTTAAATAAAATAATGTAATAAAGAATAAAAATAATCATATGTGGTATCGCCACATGTGTAAATGTCCATCTATTAAAATATAAGTTTAGCTAAACCACACGGTGGATGGTGTACACGTAAAAAAAAATATCAATGTAAAAAATTTTGCATTTTTGGTCACTTCATATACCATAAAAATATTAATAAAAAGCGTTCAAAAAGTCCCATCAAAACAAAAATGGTACCAATAAAAACTACAGACGATGGCACAAAAAAACTCATACTGCCCCGTATGCAGAAAAATAAAAAAGTTATAGTGGTCAGAAGATGGCAATTTTAAACCACACTGTAAGTTATAGTACTTGCAATTTATGCTCGGAAATTCACTGACTTAAAGATGGCAATGCATTTCTGAGCAGAATATGCAGAAAGAACAGACATGCCAATTCTTTCTGTGGATGCTAGAATTTGAATTTCTGTGCCAGATATTTCCTTTGCGGAAATTTTGCTGTGTGCACAGTGTGCCAGAATCCCATTGAAATTAATAAGACTCTTAAAAAGGTGGGCAGTGCAAAGAAGGGGTAAGACCAAAGGGAAGGTGAAATGGCCAGAGACAAAGGGGAGGCAAAATAAGGTTTTGCCCAGGGTGGCAAAAATTCGTGCAGCAGCCCTGGTGGCCGCGGCCCGATATGCTGAACAGGCAGGGTCCCTGTGCCATTTCAATCCCCCCTCCCCCTCCGATCCCCCACTGTGCCCATCTCAATAAGCCTAGTCCCAGCCAGAGTGATTATTGTGCAAAACTGAGCAACTTTTGCAAAAGTTTCTTGTTATGAATCAGTGCGTAAACTCTGAAAACCACACCTAGTTTTTGAATAGCTCATCTCTGAAATTAAACCGCCCTCCCCCTCTGGGCCAGAAAGCACCTGCAAGGGTCAAGGCTCAATGTGCCTTTTCTTTGAAGCTACTAGAGGACCACAAGTGCTCCCGATGTCATCCTAAGCATCAGCCCAAGAAACCACCCGCAGTGCTGTATATTATAGCATCCTGCTTATGCAGGGATGCCCAAGGTTTGCCAGGAGGTGCGGAATCTGATGGCCACACACACCTCCCTTGGACCGCCAGGAGGGACACCAAGAAGGGCTTACCGCATCCTGACAAATCCTGTGACAAACAAAAACATGTCCAAGTAGCACAGTGAAAAACAGACATAAACAATTAAGTGAATGTGCGCCGTGAAGTACGGCCCAGACGTCCGGCAGGATCTATAAAAGTTTCCCGATCCTAGCCAGAAGTCCGGGAATCAAAGGGGTGATTACCAAAGGTGAAGAGTGCGTGGTGCAGAGCTTCTACTCATTGAGCTATTACACCCAGTGAGTTTTGGCACCTCAGGGTCACCATTCCCCCAGACACAGTAGTACCTCAGCCTTCAACCCCCTCAGCCTCATGGTGAGACCTGGAGGGAACAGGTCACATCAGAGCAGCCGTCGAGCTGATTCCTCAGACCCAGCCCCGGAATGCCCCAAGACACCTGCCCCCTCCATGCAGCATCCATCCTACATCAATGGCAGAGACTAGACCACTGATAAGAACAGATACTACACTTAATCTTAGCCAAAAGGCCAAGAGCCATATATGCCATCAGAACGCAGCCGCATAAATGTGGCACTTGCTGTATGCCGCAACTATGCAAATATATAGCACAGCCTGCAGCCTGTTCCAACTTATTGTGAAAACACTAATTTCGGCTGGGATTACACTTGGCATGTTTGTCAGAAAAAAACACCATGCTCGCTGCGGGCACATGTTATGTTGGAATCAATAGGATAATATGAAATGCCAGACACTAATGGGGTTTTCTTCATCCTCATATGGCCTTATCAAATCTGTGGGATGCCGAGAGCATGTTTTTTTTTTTTGTTTTTTTTTTATGAAGTTTTTTTTATGAAGCTTTTTCTTCCCAATGTTTTTAATAGAAATCCTTGGGTCACATGATGAAAGAATCACATGACTCTTAATAAGAAAAGCCAAAGGGAAAATAATAATAAAATAATAATAATACATATTGGGGGAGTTGTAAAGTTGATCAATCAGATTGCTTCTTTCACTTTTCAGAGGCCTTTTTAAAAATGAAAGATGTAATCTGATTGGTTGCTATGGGCAACTGGGCAACTTTTCCTCCTCACAGGTTTTAATAAACAACCCCCCCCCCCAGGCCCCCCCCAGGATTTGTAGTAAAAATGCCACAAAGATGATAGAGAAAGAAAATGAGGGGGGCAGTTTTGTGGGGGGGGGGGGGGGGGTTTGGCAAAAAAATAAACAAACATCAAACAAGAACTGCATCTGTTCCTAGGCTTAGGCTGGGATTAAACATGACTTATGTGCGGCCTTTTTTAAAGCTCACATTGCTTTATTTTTGGTGTGTCCCCCCCCCCCCCCCCTTTCGTCAGACATCTGTCCAGCTGTTGCAAAGCTACAACTCCCAGCATGCCCAGGGCATGCTGGGAGTTGTAGTTTTGGAACAGATGGACAGCCACAAGGGATCAGTGGTGCAGTAAGTCAATCTAGGACCATGGTGTCTGATCCTAAACTGGCAGCAGGATCCTCGACCATTTTAAATTCAATGACTGCAGGGACGTCTGACGAGTGACATCCTTTGCTCCAGTAGCGCCATTTTAACACCTTAAGGACTCAGGGTTTTTCCCTTTTTGCACTTTCATTTTTTCCTCCTTACCTTTTAAAAATCATAACCCTTTCAATTTTGCACCTAAAAATCCAAATAATCGCTTATTTTTTGTGCCACCAATTCTATTTTGCAGTGACATCAGTCATTTTACCCAAAAATCTATGGCGAAATGGAAAAATAAATCATTGTGTGATGAAATTGAAGAAAAAACGCCATTTTGTAATTTTGGGGGCTTCCGTTTCTATGCAGTACATTTTTCGGTATAAATGACACCTTATCTTTATTCCGTAGGTCCATACGATTAAAATGATACCCTACTTATATAGGTTTGATTTTGTCGTACTTCTGTATAAAATCATAACTACATGCAGGAAAATGTAAACGTTTAAAATTGTCATCTTCTGACCCCTATACCTTTTTTATTTTACCGCTTATGGGGCGGTATGAGGACTCATTTTTTATGCCGTGATCTGAAGTTTTTAACTGTACCATTTTTGTATTGATCAGACTTTTTAATCGCTTTTTATAAATTTTTTCATGATATTAAAAGTGACCAAAAATACATTATTTTGGACTTTGGAATTTTTTTGCGCGTATGCCATTGACCGTGCGGTTTAATTAATGATATATTTTTATAGTTCGGACATTTCCGCACGCGGCGATACCACATATGCTTATATTTATTTACATGTTTTCTTTTTTTATGGGAAAAGGGGGGTGATTCAAACTTTTATTAGGGAAGGGGTTAAATGACTTTTATTAACTTTTTTTTTTTTACATAGGGGGCTATAACACTGCACACACTAATCTTATAACCTGTTCACTGCAAAGCCATAGCTTTGCAATGATCAGGGTTATCGGTGGTCGATTGCTTAAGCCTGCATCTCAAGCTTGGAGCAATCAATCGCTGAAGGGACACGCCGGAGGAAGGTAAGAGGACCTCCGCTCGTGTCCCAGCTGATCGGGGCACCGCATTTTCACTGCGGTGGTCCCGATCAGCCCCACTGAGCAGCCGAGCAGCTTTCACTTTCGTTTTAGGGTCTAAAGGGTTAATAGCTATTAGCCCCTGGTCCCAGCTTCAGATACATGCCGGGACCGACCCGATATGAGGCGGGGTCACCGCGTAAATATACGTCCTTGGTCATTAAGGGATTAATAAAAATTGCCCAAAATCCGTCAGATAACAGTCATACAGAATATATTAGAAAGCTTTTTTGTTTTTCAGCCAATCAGAGAGCAGCACTACTGAAATAGAACTCTCAGGAGGTAACAGCGTGTCACACATGTGATGTCATAACCATTGTCCACCAGAGAGCAGCACTGAGCAGATATAACACTGCTCCTGCTCATTCTTCATCAGTGAGGGGCTGATGCTGGACACTGTAGGGGCCGAGAATGCAAAGTCACATACACTACTGTGACTGGTAAGTGTCACATTGTTGTGACCAAAAGGTCTTTAGTGCAGTTCAATGTGCTTTTCTATAATAAACATGTAAATATTCTATCTTTTGTTTTCCTATCTTAGATGCACTATTTCCAGGATGTGGAGTAGCATTTCCGGACCTACAGCAAGACATTGGATGAAGACGGAGATTTCCAGACCTATTCCAGAAGAATTTGGATGAAGGCACAGCCCCTCGAATCACGCACATACACAGACACATTTGCCCAAACTCTAGAGGTAACCTCCTTTAGTATGCCCAGAGGAAGGGCAATACAGTAGCCATGGATTCCCTACAGGTTTCCTCCCCTCTGGAGGTTTTTCCTGTCCTGAGTATTAGTTACTGTACGCTCTTTGTGAGTGATGGAGGTTACAAGAAATCCCCTACACAAACATTTTTATATATAATAAATAAAGTTCCCCTTTTTAAACCATTCTGTGACTTGTTTGACTCATTTATTTTATTTGTGTGTGAAAAATAGTGTTAGCAAAACGTGGATGACATGAGGTTTTTTCTTAAGTGTCCAAAGCTGCTCTCCTGCATGATCTGCATAATGCGGTGCGGAGAGAGGCAACTGATGCTGGGGGGTACAGTTACCAAGACAACCATAGGACACCCAGCAAGTTCCATGCATGAGCCTATTTCTGATGAACGGGACCCTAGGAGAGCGGAGGAGGCAGGTGAGAAGACCTCCATCCACCATTTTAATGATCACCAGATCACCACAGGTGATTCCATCCTTGAATATAATGCCCGCATAGCCGCACTTGCCATAATCTGCTTTGATCACGGCATCTGAGGGGTTAATGACAAACATTAGAGCGATTGTTGATGATTGCCACTACTGGCAGGTCCCTGGCTGCCAGGACCTGCCATACATGATGCGAGCACCGGTCCATTGTTTGCATCATGTACAGGGTGTAAATATACATCCAATCACATCAGGACATACTTTTACAGGGTCCACCTACTCAATTTTCATTGTAAGGCTATGTTCACATGGCCGAATGTCCACACAGAAAATGTATGTGCGGATAACCTGAAGAGCGGTGTCAGAACATGCTGGCACTAAGATTGCTCAGAAATTTGCTGCCTTATAGGCGGCAATGTATTTCTGAGCAGAATACGCAGAAAGAAAGAACAGACTCTGCTGCAGCGGAATTTCCGTGCTGTATATTCCTGTGCAATTCTACATGGAAAACCTAACGTGTGAACATAGTCTAACAGTCATTAAAAAGGGGGGCGGTGCAAATAAGGGTGAGACCAAAGGGCAGGGGCAAAGGGCCAGAGACAAAGGGGCGGCAAAATGAGGTTTTGCCTAGGGTGACAAAAATCCTTGCACCAGCCCTGGCGGCCATGGCCCGAGCTGCCAAACAGGCAGGGTCCCTGTGCCATTTCAATCCCCTGCATATGAATTGTATCTCTTCTATCACTTCCTGTGATGTCACGCATACATCAAATAATTATGCAAATTAGCACGGCCAGTATTTTGTTTGCAAGAAAGGTGGCAACCCTAGCAGGCATCCCATTGCATTCTGTCAGTGACCGGCACCTTCTGTAGGACACAGGCAAACAAAGTGCCCGTTGCTTTCAATGGACATGAGCGGTGTCACAGAAAGAAAGCCAGGGCTCGAGTCCTGAGGGAACTCATAGGAACGGCGTCCCTGCACTTTTATCACAGCAGGAACGACGTTCCCTTTAGCAGTCCACCTGCAGGACCAACTCTGTGCCCGAATCTTTTGGCTGCTGGACTGGACTGTGGCTGCTCTTCCTTGTCTTCCCCTGCACAGCCGGGTAGTACAGCCAGTGCACTGTGCAGGGGAAGAGGCCGCAGTTATATGGAGCAGTTTAGGAGGAAGATCACTCACCAACATTAGGTCCGTAGCTCCTGGAATGGCATCATGATAGGGGCGGGGCCTTTATCGAGAAGGGGTGGGGCCTCCTGGGCTGCACTATTATATAGTATTACAGCGTACAGGAAGCAAGTGGTAAGTGTGTTAGGGGGCAGTGATATTATTTACATGGGACTGTGTGTTAGAGAGGAGGTGGTGTTATTTACATGGGACTGTCGGAGAGAGGGGAGTAGTCTAATTTACATGGGACTGTATGTTAAAGAGAGGGGGTGGTGTTATTTACATGGGACTGTACAGTGGAGGGGGGTTGTGTTATTTATATAGGACTGTATGTAGGAGAGTGGAGTAGTGGTATTTACATGGGACTGTATGTAGGAGAGGGGAGTTGCAGTATTTATATAGGACTATATGTAGGAGAGGGGAGTAGAGTTATTTACATGGGACTGTATAGTGGAGGGGGGTTCTGTTATTTATATAGGACTGTATGTAGGAGAGGGGGGTTGTATTATTTATATAGGACTATATGTAGGAGAGGGGAGTAGTGTTATTTACATGGGACTGTATGTAGGAGAGGGGGGTTGTGTTATTTATATAGGACTGTATGTAGGAGAGGGGGGTTGTGTTATTTACATAGGAACGTGCTAGGTTTAAGGTAGGGAAGTGATATTTACATGGGACTGTATATTGGAGGGGACTGTAGCTGGCTTGTCCCCCTGTGCACTGCAGTCTGCTGGGGGCGCAATTTGAAATATCATTACAATTATTGGTAGGTTGAGGGATGCAGGCCTTCAATGGGATCTGTGGTTGATTTTCCGCAATGGAAATTCTGCTGTCGGAAATCTGTAATAGAGAGTCCGCCCCCATTCAAACTCACAGCAGGACACACTTTGCTAACTCGCAATAAATACCGCCCATGTGAACGAGCCCTTAGGGTCTGTAAACGAAAGCTGATTTTGCTGCAATAAATCCACCACGGATTTTGCTACTATTGACTTCAATAGATCAGCAGAAAACATGCAATAGTGTCAGATTTGCAGATTTTTTGCAGACCCATCAAAGTCAATGGTAGCAAAATCCCCTGCAGATTTTCTGCAGAAATTACACTGAGTGAAATATGCACAAAATCCCCTTGTGTGAAAGGACCTTTAGGGGTCCCTATTTTTGCTGCAGATATGCTGCTGCAGATTTTGCTGGTCATTGACTTGGGTAGCAATATCTGCTACAGCAAATCTACAGCAGAAAATATGCACGTGTGAACTGACCCTTAGAGCTTGTTCACACGGGCGGATTTGCTAGCAAACTTGCAGCATGGTTCCCGCTGCAAGTATGAATTAGGGCGGGCTGTCCGCAGCAGACTTTTTGACAGCAGAATTTTAACCGAGGAAAATCCGCTGCAGACCCTATCTAAGTCAATTGGGTCTGTGCCATATTTCTGCTGCCAGTGCAGATAAAGCCTGGAAAATCAAATGCCAGCCCTCCATCTGTGCCCACCTCAGTGGTGCTGGAGATGTGTGTATATATATATATATATATATATATATATATATATATATATATATATATATATATATAAAAAGAGAAGGCCTGACTCACTGACTCATCAACGCCCAGCCGAAACCCTTGGACCCTTGCGCCAGATCCTGTCTCATTGCGCCAGAAATGCTGTCTGCGCCAGAATTTGAGCCAGAATTGAAGAAACCCTGACTAACTCTCCATTTCGCTAAGAAAACCTGAAAAAGGGGCGCGGTCTCTGAAAAGGGGCGTGTTCCCGACATTTTCACAAAAACCCAACATATTTACTAAGGTTTCCACATAAAATGTGGTGGATTTCAGCTGAGGAAAACCAGACAGATCAGAGTAGGTGTAAAAAAAACAAAATGCAGGGAAAAGTGGAAAATGTAGGGAAACCTTAGTAAATACCGTGGAAAAAAATTGTAGGGAAATAAAACCCACAAAGAAATCTACACTCCACTCTTAGTAAATAAGGGCCAATGTGTGTGTGTGTACGTATGTGTGTTTATGTATGTGTGTGTGTATATATGTGTGTGTGTGTGTGTGTGTGTGTGTGTGTGTGTGTGTTAGGGCTGGGCAGTATACCGGTTCATACCGAATACCAAAATTTTTGTGCTGCACGATATGGATTTTAACCAATACAGCAATACCCGTTTGGCCCATCCCCCTCGGGAATTAATGAATGAACCAGCGCTGTGCTGTCCCGACATCGGGGAACTTATCATGTGTTGCCCGCTAGCGCTGTTCTGCCCCCCCAATTAATTATCATCCCAGCCCTGTCCCCATCGGGGTAAATACTGACATGTCATCCGCAAGCGCTGCCCTCCTCCTTCTCCTGTTTGTTGCAGCCAACGGTGCTGACACTCTATACCGGTGGTCTTCAACCTACAGACCTCCACATGTTGCAAAACTACAACTCTCAGCATGCATGCTGGGAGTTGTAGTTTTGCAACATCTGGAGGTCCGCAGGTTGAAGACCACTGCTCTATACTGTGCGCTATCCTTATGCACTATCCCGCAAAAAAATTAACAAAATAAACATTATCTTACCTCCCGTTAGTCCGGTACTGGCCTCATCTGCTTCTTTGGCACGGGAACTTCGGAGAGCCGTCAGCCTATCACCGGCCGCAGCGATGTTCGGCCGGTGATAGGCTGTGCCCACTGTCATGTAAGGAGCCGGCCAGAGCTCCTTGGGCTCAGCCTATCACCGGCCGAGGAACATCGCTGCGGCCGGTGAGAGGCTGACAGCTCTCTCCGACGTTCCCGTCCCCAGCGTAAGGCCAAGGTCGGAACATGCATTCGTTTATTTTCCTTTTGCAGCCCGGGCATATGGATACCGCATATGGACAGTATAGAGTACAGCACAGTATAGAGTGTCAGCGCCGGCGGCCACAACAAACAGCACGAGGAGGGCAGCGCTTGCGGGTGACATGTGGGTATTTACCCCGATGGGGGTAGCGCAGGGCTGATAATTAATTGGTGGGGCAGAACAGCACAGAGCTGGACTGATAATTAATTTGCTGGGACAGAGGAGAGGAGAAGGAAATACCGTTATATACCGTGGAACCGCCAAAAGTTACAAAAATACCGTGATACACACATTTGGTCATACCGCCCAGCCCTACTGTGTGTGTGTATGCGTGTATGTTCCATAATAACGTCCAAATGGCTAAAGATATTAACATCAAACTTGGCACACATGTTACTTATATGTCAACAACAAACATAGGATAGGTAATTTAACCCTTACTCGCCCCCATTTGCCAGGGTCTGTGTTTTTGTTTAACCCCGTAAGGACCGAGCCCTTTTTCACCTTAAGGACCAGAGCATTTTTTGAACATCTGACCACTGTCACTTTAAACATTAATAACTCTGGAATGCTTTTAGTTATCATTCTGATTCCGAGAATGTTTTTTCGAGACATATTCTACTTTAACTTAGTGGTAAAATTTTATGGTAACTTGCATCCTTTCTTGGTGAAAAATCCCCAAATTTGATGAAAAAAATGAAAATTTTGCATTTTTCTAACTTTGAAGCTCTCTGCTTGTAAGGAAAATGGATATTCAAAATAATTTTTTTATTCACATATACAATATGTCTACTTTATGTTTGCATCATAAAATTTATGAGTTTTTACTTTTGGAAGACATCAGAGGGCTTCAAAGTTCAGCAGTAATTTTGAAATTTTTCACAAAATTTTCAAACTCACTATTTTCCAGGGACCAGTTCAGTTTTGAAGTGGATTTGAAGAGTCTTGATATTAGAAATACCCACCAAATGACCCCATTATAAAAACTGCACCCCCAAAGTATTCAAAATGACATTCAGTAAGTGTATTAACCCTTTAGGTGTTTCACAGGAATAGCAGCAAAGTGAAGGAGAAAATTCAAAATCTTCATTTTTTACACTCGCATATTCTTGTAGACCCAATTTTTGAATTTTTGCAAGGGGTAAAAAGAAGAAAATTTTTACTGGTATTTGAAACCCAATTTCTCTCGAGTAAGCACATACCTCATATGTCTATGTTAATTGTTCAGCGGGCGCAGTAGAGGGCTCAGAAGGGAAGGAGCGACAAATGGTTTTTGGGGGGCATGTCACCTTTAGGAAGCCCCTATGGTGCCAGGACAGCAAAAAAAAAAAACACATGGCATACCATTTTGGAAACTAGACCCCTCAGGGAACATAACAAGGGGTAAAGTGAACCTTAATACCCTACAGGTGATTCACGACTTTTGCATATGTAAAAAAAAATATTTTTTTTTACCTAAAATGCTTGGTTTCCCAAATATTTTACATTTTTAAAAGGGTAATAGCAGAAAATACCCCCCAAAATTTGAAACCCAATTTCTCCCAATTCAGAAAACACCCCATATGGGGGTGAAAATTGCTCTGCTGGCGCACTACAGGTCTCAGAAGAGAAGGAGTCACATTTGGCTTTTTGAAAGCAAATTTTGCTCTGGGGGCATGCCGCATTTAGGAAGCCCCTATGGTGCCAGAACAGCAAAAAAAAAAAAAAACACATGGCATACCATTTTGGAAACTAGACTCCTCGGGGAACGTAACAAGGGGTAATGTGAACCTTAATACCCTACAGGTGTTTCACGACTTTTGCATATGTGAAATTATTATTTTTTTTTTTACCTAAAATGCTTGGTTTCCCAAAATGTTTACATTTTTAAAAAGGGTAATAGCGGAAAACACCCCCCAAAATTTGAAGCCCAATTTCTTCCGATTCAGAAAACACCCCATATGGGGGTGAAAAGTGCTCTTCTGGCGCACTACAGATCTCAGAAGAGAAGGAGTCACATTTGGCTTTTTGAAAGCAAATTTTGCTCTGGGGGCATGCCGCATTTAGGAAGCCCCTATGGTGCCAGGACAGCAAAAAAAAAAAAACACATGGCATACCATTTTGGAAACTAGACCCCTCAGGGAACGTAACAAGGGGTTAAGTGACCCCCCCCCAAAAAAAAAAATTTCCTAAAATGCTTGTTTTCACAAAAATTTTACATTTTTAAAAAGGGCAAAAGCAGAAAATACCCCCCAAAATTTGTAACACAATTTCTCCCGAGTACGGCGATACCCCATATTTGGCCCTAAATTGTTGCCTTGAAATACGACAGGGCTCCAAAGTGAGAGCCCCATGCGCATTTGAGGCCTAAATTAGGGACTTGCATAGGGGTGGACATAGGGGTATTCTACGCCAGTGATTCCCAAACAGGGTGCCTCCAGCTGTTGTAAAACTCCCAGCATGCCTAGACAGTCAGTGGCTATCTGGCAATACTGGGAGTAGTTGTTTTGCAACAGCTGGAGGCTCCGTTCTGGAAACAGTGGCGTACCAGACGTTTTTCATTTTTATTGGGGAGGGGGGCTGTGTAGGGGTATGTGTATATGTAGTGTTTTTTACTTTTTATTTTATTTTGTGTTAGTGTAGTGTAGTGTTTTTAGGGTACAGTCACATGGGCGGGGGTTCACAGTAGTTTCTCGCTGGCAGCTTGAGCTGCGGCAGAAAATTTGCTGCAGCTCAAACTTGCAGCCGGATACTTACTGTAAACCTTCGCCCATGTGAGTGTACCCTGTACGTTCACATTGGGGGGGGACATCTAGCTGTTGCAAAACTACAACTCCCAGCATGTACGGTCTATCAGTGCATGCTGGGAGTTGTAGTTTTGCAACAGCTGGAGACACACAGGTTGTGAAACACAGAGTTTGGTAACAAACTCAGTGTTTTGCAACCAGTGTGCCTTCAGCTGTTGCAAAAGCTACAACCCCCAGCATGTACGGACAGCGGAAGGGCATGCTGGGTCTTGTAGTTATGCAACAGCCGGAGGCATACTACTTTGGCTGGGGATGCTGGGGATTGTAGTTATGCAACAGCTGGAGACACACTGGTTTGCTACTTAACTCAGTGTGCCTTCAGCTGTTGCAAAACTACAACTCTCAGCAGTCACCGACAGCCAACGGGCATGCTGGGAGTTGTAGTTATGCAACCACCAGATGCACCACTACAACTCCCAGCATGCACTTTAGCTGATTGTGCAAGCTGGGAGTTGTAGTTATACAACAGCTGAAGGTAGACTTTTCCATAGAAAAATGTGCCTCCAGCTGTTGCAAAACTACAAGTCCCAGCATGCCCATAAGGGCATGCTGGGAGTTGTGGTGGTCTGCCTCCTGCTGTTGCATAACTACAGCTCCCAGCAAGCCCTTTTTGCATGCTGGGTGCTGTTGCTAAGCAACAGCAGGAGGCTGTCACTCACCTCCTGCTGCTGCTTCACGATGCCGCCGCACAGGTCAGTCCCTCGCCGCCGCCGTCGCTCCTGGGGCCCCGATCCCAACAGGGACGCCGGGGATCGGGGTCCCCAGCACCCGGGGTCTTCTGCCCGCACCCGCTCACGTCCTCCGGAAGAGGGGCGGAGCGGGTTGCAGGAGTGACACCCGCAGCAGGCGCCCTGATTGGTCGGCCGGGAAACCGGCCGACGAATCAGGGCGATCGTGAGGTGGCACCAGTGCCACCTCACCCCTGCTGGTAATGGCTGTTCGGGGCCGTCTCTGACGGCCCAGATCAGCCAGTAATTCCGGGTCATCGGGTCACTGGAGACCCGATTGACCCGGAATCCGCCGCAGATCGCTGGACTGAATTGTCCAGCGATCTCCGGCAATCGCCGACATGGAGGGACATAATGACCCCCCTGGGCGATATGCCGGGATGCCTGCTGAACGATTTCAGCAGGCATCCGGCCCCGGCTCCCCTCCGGCTAGCGGCGGGGGCAGGAAATGCTCAGGGCGTATCCATACGCCTTCGGTCCTTAAGGACTTGGAAACGGGGGCGTATGGTTACGCCCTATGTCCTTAAGGGGTTAAAGTCCCATACAAGTCTATGGGAAAATATGTGTTACTGCATAACTTCCAAACGGCTGGAGATATTTCGATAATACTTGGTCACATGTTACTTTTATATCCACTTAAAATATAGGCTAGTTAATTTAGGATAGGAGGTCGGGATAGGAGGTCAAGATAGGAGGACGGGATAGGAGGTCAAGATAGCAGGACGGGATAGGAGGACGAGATAGGAGGTCGGGATAGGAGGTCGAGATAGGAGGACGGGATAGGAGGACGGGATAGGAGGACGGGATAGGAGGTCGAGATAGGAGGTCGAGATATGAGGATGGGATAGGAGGTTGGGATAGGAGGTCGAGATAGGAGGTCGATATATGTGGAAGGGATAGGAGGACGGGATAGGGGACGGGATTGGAGGAAGGGATAGGAGGTCGAGATAGGAGGTTGAGAAAGGAGGACGGGATAGGAGGTCGAGATAGGAGGTCGGGATAGGAGGTTGTGATATGAAGATGGGAAAGGAGGACGGGATAGGAGGTCAAGATAGGAGGACGAGATAGGAGGACGGGATAGGAGGATGGGATAGGAGGTTGGGATAGGAGGTCAGGATAGGAGAACGGGATAGGAGAACGGGATAGGAGGTCGAGATAGGAGGTCGATATATGTGGACGGGATAGGAGGACAGGATAGGAATTCAGGATAGGAGGTCGGGATAGGAGGTCGAGATAGGAGGACGGGATAGGAGGAAGGGAGGACGAGATAGGAGGTCGAGATATGAGGACGGGATAGGAGGACAGGATAGGAATTCAGGATAGGAGGTCGGGATAGGAGGTCGAGGTAGGAGGTCTAGATAGGAGGACGGGCTAGGAGGTCCAGATAGGAGGACGGGATAGGAGGACGGGATAGGAGGTCCAGATAGGAGGACGGGATAGGAGGACGGGATAGGAGGAAGGGATAGGAGGTCGGCATAGGAGGTCGAGATAGGAGGTTGAGATAGGAGGACGGGATAGGAGGTCGAGATAGAAGGCCGAGATAGGAGGTCGGGATAGGAGGTTGCGATATGAAGACGGGAAAGGAGGACGGGATAGGAGTTCAGGATAGGAGGACGGGATAGGAGGACGGGATAGGAGGACAAGATAGGAGGACGAGATAGGAGGACGGGATAGGAGGATGTGATAGGACAGGATTGGATGAAAGGAATAGGAGGTCGAGATAGGAGGTTGTGATATGAGGACGGGAAAGGAGTATGAGATAGGAGTTCGGGATAGGAGGTCAAGATAGCAGGATGGGATAGGAGGACGGGATAGGAGGATGGGATAAGAGGTCGGGATAGGAGGAAGAGATAGGAGGTTGGGATAGGAGGAAGAGATAGGAGGTCGGGATATGAGGACGGGATAGGAGGAAGGGCTAGGAGGTCGAGATAGGAGGATGGGATAGGAGGACAGAATAGGAGGAAAGGATAGGAGGTCGGGATAGGAGGTCGGAATAGGAGATCAAGATAGGAGGTCGAGATAGGAGGTCGAGATAGGAGGTCGGGATAGGAGGACGGGATAGGTGGACGGGATAGGAGGACGGGTTAGGAGGTTGGCATAGAAGGTGGGGATAGGAGGACAGGATAGGAGGACGGGATAGGAGGTAGGGATAGGAGGTAGGGATAGGAGGTCGGAATAGGAGGTCGAGATAGGACGATGGGATAGGAGGACGGGATAGGAGGTCGGGATAGGAGGTCTAGATGGGAGGTCAATCTCAAAGGTTTTAAATGCCCAGACTCATCTGACCTTGCCCCAACAATCAGCACCATGGGTACTTCTAAGCAGTTGTCTAGAAATCTGAAACTGAAAATAGTTGACGCTCACAAAGCTGGAGAAGGCTATAAGAAGATAGCAAAACTTTTTCAGATGTCAATATCCTCTGTTCGGAATGTAATTAACAAATGGCAGTCATCAGGAACAGTGGAAGTTAAAGAAAGATCTGGAAGACCAAGAAAAATATCAGACAGAACAGCTCGCAGGACTGTGAGAAAAACCATTCAAAACCCACCTTTGACTGCACAATCCCTCCAAAAAGATCTGTCAGACACTGGAGTTGTGGTACACTATTCCACTATAAAGAGATACTTGTACAAATATGGTCTTCATGGAAGACTCATCAGAAGAAAACCTCTTCTACGTCCTAGCCATAAAAATCAGCGTTTGAACTTTGCAAATGAACATATAGACAAGCCTGATGCATTTTGAAAACAAGTGCTGTGGACCGATGAGGTTAAAATAAAAAATTTTGGCCGGAATGAGCAAAGGTACGTTTGGAGAAGGGGAACAGAATTGAATGAAAAGAACCTCTGTCCAACTGTTAAGCATGGGGGTGGATCAATCATGCTTTGGGGTTGTATTGCAGCCAGTGGCACCGTGAACATCTCACGAGTAGAAGGAAAAATGGATTCAATAAAATTTCAGCAAATTTTGAATGCTATCTTGATGCCATCTGTAATAAAGCTGAAGTTAAAGAGAGGATGGCTTCTACAAATGGATAATGATCCTAAATACACCTCGAAATCCATGGGGAATTACATCAAGAGGCGTAAACTAAAGGTTTTGCCATGGCCTTCACAATCTCCTGACCTCAACATAATTGTTGACAGACATACCAGAGATCTCAAAGAACTGGAAGACTTTTGTAAGGAAGAATGGGCAAAGATACCTCAAACAAGAATTGAAAGACTTTTGGCTGGCTAGAAAAAGCGTTTACAAGCTGTGATACTTGCCAAAGGGGGCAGTACAAGATATTAACTCTGCAAGGTGCCCAAACTTTTGCAGATGCCATTTTTTTGTTTTCTGTTATTTTGAAAGTGTAAATGATGGAAATAAAATCTTACTTTTGTTGACATATTATAAGAATGTCTAATCTGTAATTTGATGCCTTTTGGAGATTGTTCCATCCTTCCTTGACTTCTTTATGCAAATTAATACACATTTTTACCTGGGGTGCCCAAACTTTTAATCCCCACTGTACAGGGTGGGCCATTTATATGGATACACCTTAATAAAATGGGAATGGTTGGTGATATTAACTTCCTGTTTGTGGCACATTAGTATATGTGAGGGGGGAAACTTTTCATGATGGGTGGTGACCATGGCGGCCATTTTGAAGTCGGCCATTTTTAATCCAACTTTAGTTATTTCAGTAGGAAGAGGGTCATGTGACACATCAAACTTATTGGGAATTTCACAAGAAAAACAATGATGTGCTTGGTTTTAATGTCACTTTATTCTTTCATGAGTTATTTCTGACCACTTACAAAATGTGTTCAATGTGCTGCCCATTGTGTTAGATTGTCAATGCAACCCTCTTCCCCCACTCTTCACACACTGATAGCAACACCGCAGGAGAAATGCTAGCACAGGCTTCCAGTATCCGTAGTTTCAGGTGCTGCAGAATGGGCAAAACAAAAATTGGAACATGACCCTCCGTTTACGCAGAAGATTTTGTTCAGTGATGAGGCAAACTTTTATGTGAATGGTGAAGTTAACAAACAAAACCACCACTATTGGTCTGACATTAACCCACATTGGATAGATCCCTCCAAGACTGTTGGAACACAAAAATTGATGGTATGGTGTGGTATATGGGGTACAAAGATAGTGGGGCCATTCTTCATCAATGGAAACCTCAAGGCCACTGGATATGCAAAATTGCTACATGATGATGTGTTTCCCTCTTTATGCACTGAAGCTGGCATGTTCCATGAGTTTTTCCAGCAAGATGGCGCACCACCACATTATGGGTGTCAGGTCCGAGCATTTCTAGATGAACAGTTTCCTGGAAAGTGGATTGGTCGTCGTGGGCCAGTTGAATGGCCCCCAAGGTCTCCTGATCTGACCCCCTTAGACTTTTATCTTTGGGGTCATCTGAAGGCAATTGTCTATGCTGTGAAGATACGAGATGTGCAGCACCTGAAACTATGGATACTGGAAGCCTGTGCTAGTATTTCTTTTGCGGTTTTTCTATCAGTGTGTGAAGAGTGGGAGAAGAGGGTTGCATTGACAATCCAACACAATGGGCAGCACATTTGTCACGATGCCGGCTGGCAGGTAGTGGATCCTCTGTGCCAGAGAGGGATTGGCGTGGACCGTGCTAGTGGATCGGTTCTAAGTCACTACTGGTTTTCACCAGAGCCCGCCGCAAAGCGGGATGGTCTTGCTGCGGCGGTAGTGACCAGGTCGTATCCACTAGCAACGGCTCAACCTCTCTGACTGCTGAAGATAGGCGCGGTACAAGGGAGTAGACAGAAGCAAGGTCGGACGTAGCAGAAGGTCGGGGCAGGCAGCAAGGATCGTAGTCAGGGGCAACGGCAGGAGGTCTGGAACACAGGCTAGGAACACACAAGGAAACGCTTTCACTGGCACGATGGCAACAAGATCCGGCAAGGAAGTGCAGGGGAAGTGAGGTGATATAGGGAAGTGCACAGGTGAACACACTAATTGGAACCACTGCGCCAATCAGCGGCGCAGTGGCCCTTTAAATCGCAAAGACCCGGCGCGCGCGCGCCCTAGGGAGCGGGGCCGCGCGCGCCGGGACAGGACCGACGGAGAGCGAGTCAGGTACGGGAGCCGGGGTGCGCATCGCGAGCGGGCGCCACCCGCATCGCGAATCGCATCCCGGCTGGAGGCGGTATCGCAGCGCCCCGGGTCAGTGGATCTGACCGGAGCGCTGCAGTGAGGAGAGTGTAGCGAGCGCTTCGGGGAGGAGCGGGGACCCGGAGCGCTCGGCGTAACAGTACCCCCCCACTTGGGTCTCCCCCTCTTCTTAGAGCCTGAGAACCTGAGGAGCAGACTTTTGTCTAGGATATTGTCCTCAGGTTCCCAGGATCTCTCTTCTGGACCACAACCCTCCCAATCAACTAAAAAAAATTTTTTCCCTCTGACCTTTTTGGATGCCAGAATCTCTTTGACGGAGAAGATGTCCGAGGAGCCGGAAACAGGAGTGGGGGAAACAAATTTGGGAGAGAAACGGTTGATGATAAGTGGCTTAAGAAGAGAAACGTGAAAGGCATTAGGAATACGAAGAGAAGGAGGAAGAAGAAGTTTGTAAGAGACAGGATTAATCTGGCACAAAATTTTGAAAGGACCAAGATAGCGTGGTCCCAACTTGTAGCTAGGGACACGGAAGCGGACATATTTAGCGGAGAGCCATACCTTGTCTCCAGGAGAAAAAATGGGAGGAGCTCTTCTTTTCTTATCCGCGAACTTCTTCATGCGTGATGAAGCCTGTAAGAGAGAATTTTGGGTCTCTCTCCATATGATGGAAAGATCACGAGAAATTTCATCCACAGCGGGCAGACCAGAGGGCAAGGGGGTAGGGAGGGGGGGGAAGAGGGTGACGGCCGTACACCACGAAAAATGGGGATTTGGAGGAAGATTCAGAGACTCTGAAGTTATACGAGAATTCGGCCCATGGTAGAAGATCTGCCCAGTCATCCTGGCGGGAGGAAACAAAATGTCGTAAATAATCACCCAGGACCTGGTTAATTCTTTCTACTTGTCCATTGGATTGAGGATGATATGCAGAAGAAAAGTTTAATTTAATCTTGAGTTGTTTACAGAGAGCCCTCCAGAATTTAGACACGAATTGGACGCCTCTATCCGAGACGATCTGCGTAGGCAACCCGTGAAGACGAAAAATGTGTACAAAAAATTGTTTAGCCAACTGAGGCGCTGAAGGAAGACCAGGAAGAGGGATGAAATGTGCCATTTTGGAGAATCGATCAACGACCACCCAAATAACAGTGTTGCCACGGGAAGGGGGTAAGTCAGTAATAAAATCCATACCAATCAGAGACCAAGGCTGTTCGGGGACAGGCAGAGGATGAAGAAAACCAGCGGGCTTCTGGCGAGGAGTCTTATCCCGGGCACAGATAGTGCAGGCTCGCACAAAGTCCACGACATCCGTCTCCAGAGTCGGCCACCAATAGAAGCGAGAGATGAGTTGCACAGATTTCTTGATGCCTGCATGACCTGCGAGATGGGAGGAGTGACCCCATTTGAGGATTCCGAGGCGTTGGCGTGGAGAAACGAAGGTCTTTCCTGGAGGAGTTTGCCTGATGGAGGCTGGAGAAGTGGAAATCAGGCAGTCAGGAGGAATGATGTGTTGCGGAGAGAGTTCAATTTCCGAAGCATCCGAGGAACGAGAAAGAGCATCGGCCCTAATGTTCTTATCGGCAGGCCGAAAGTGAATTTCAAAATTAAATCGGGCAAAGAACAGAGACCACCTGGCCTGGCGAGGATTCAGCCGTTGGGCAGACTGGAGGTAGGAGTGGTTCTTGTGATCGGTGTAAATAATAACTGGAAATCTTGATCCCTCCAGCAGATGCCTCCATTCCTCAAGTGCTAATTTAATGGCTAGAAGCTCTCGATCCCCGATGGAGTAGTTCCTCTCCGCCGGAGAGAAGGTCCTAGAAAAAAAACCACAAGTAACAGCATGCCCGGAAGAATTTTTTTGTAGAAGGACAGCTCCAGCTCCCACTGAGGAGGCATCAACCTCCAATAGGAAGGGTTTAGATGGGTCAGGTCTGGAGAGCACAGGAGCCGAAGAAAAGGCAGACTTGAGCCGTTTAAAGGCGTCTTCCGCTTGAGGAGGCCAAGACTTGGGATCGGCATTTTTTTTGGTTAAAGCCACGATAGGAGCCACAACGGTAGAAAAATGTGGAATAAATTGCCTGTAATAATTGGCGAACCCCAAAAAACGTTGGATAGCACGGAGTCCGGAGGGGCGTGGCCAATCTAAGACGGCAGAGAGTTTGTCTGGATCCATTTGTAGTCCCTGGCCAGAGACCAAGTATCCTAGGAAAGGAAGAGATTGGCATTCAAACAGACATTTCTCTATCTTGGCATAAAGTTGATTGTCACGAAGTCTCTGAAGAACCATACGGACATGCTGGCGGTGTTCTTCTAGATTGGCAGAAAAAATCAGGATATCGTCCAGATATACAACAACACAGGAGTATAAGAGATCACGAAAAATTTCATTAACAAAGTCTTGGAAGACGGCAGGGGCGTTGCACAGGCCAAAGGGCATAACCAGATACTCAAAGTGTCCATCTCTAGTGTTAAATGCCGTTTTCCATTCATCCCCCTCTCTGATGCGGATGAGATTATAAGCACCTCTTAAGTCCAGTTTGGTAAAGATGTGGGCACCTTGGAGGCGATCAAAGAGTTCAGAGATGAGGGGTAGGGGGTAGCGGTTCTTTACCGTGATTTTATTAAGACCGCGGTAGTCAATGCAAGGACGTAGAGAGCCATCTTTTTTGGACACAAAGAAAAATCCGGCTCCGGCAGGAGAGGAGGATTTACGGATAAAGCCCTTTTTTTAAATTTTCCTGGACGTATTCAGACATGGCAAGAGTCTCTGGGGCGGACAGAGGATAAATTCTGCCCCGGGGTGGAGTAGTGCCCGGGAGGAGGTCAATAGGACAATCATAAGGCCTGTGAGGAGGTAGAGTCTAAGCTTGTTTTTTGCAAAAAACATCCGCAAAGTCCATATAGGCCTTAGGGAGACCGGTTACAGGAGGAACCACAGAGTCACGGCAAGGGTTACTGGGAACCGGTTTTAGGCAGTCCTTGGAACAAGAGGGCCCCCAACTCTTGATCTCCCCAGTGGACCAATCCAGGGTTGGAGAATGAAGTTGAAGCCAGGGAAGTCCAAGGAGAATTTCGGAAGTGCAATTGGGGAGAACCAAAAGTTCAATCTTCTCGTGATGAGATCCGATGCACATTAGAAGGGGCTCCGTGCGGAAACGTATGGTACAGTCCAATCTTTCATTGTTTACACAATTGATGTAGAGGGGTCTGGCGAGACTGGTCACCGGGATGTTAAACCTGTTGACGAGAGAGGCCAAAATAAAATTTCCTGCAGATCCGGAATCCAAGAAGGCCATAGTAGAGAAGGAGAAGGCAGAGGCAGATATCCGCACAGGCACAGTAAGACGTGGAGAAGCAGAGTAGACATCAAGGACTGTCTCACCTTTGTGCGGAGTCAGCGTACGTCTTTCCAGGCGGGGAGGACGGATAGGACAATCCTTCAGGAAGTGTTCGGTACTGGCACAGTACAGGCAGAGATTCTCCATGCGGCGTCGTGTCCTCTCTTGAGGTGTCAGGCGAGACCGGTCGACCTGCATAGCCTCCACGGCGGGAGGCACAGGAACAGATTGCAGGGGACCAGAGGAGAGAGGAGCCGGGGAGAAAAAACGCCTCGTGCGAACAGAGTCCATATCCTGGCGGAGCTCCTGACGCCTTTCGGAAAAACGCATGTCAATGCGAGTGGCTAGGTGAATGAGTTCATGTAGGTTAGCAGGAATTTCTCGTGCGGCCAGAACATCTTTAATGTTGCTGGATAGGCCTTTTTTAAAGGTCGCGCAGAGGGCCTCATTATTCCAGGATAATTCTGAAGCAAGAGTACGGAATTGTACGGCATACTCGCCAACGGAAGAATTACCCTGGACCAGGTTCAACAGGGCAGTCTCAGCAGAAGAGGCTCGGGCAGGTTCCTCAAAGACACTTCGAATTTCCGAGAAGAAGGAGTGTACAGAGGCAGTGACGGGGTCATTGCGGTCCCAGAGCGGTGTGGCCCAAGACAGGGCTTTTCCAGACAGAAGGCTGACTACGAAAGCCACCTTAGACCTTTCAGTAGGAAACTGGTCCGACATCATCTCCAAGTGCAGGGAACATTGGGAAAGAAAGCCACGGCAAAACTTAGAGTCCCCATCAAATTTATCCGGCAAGGATAGTCGTAGACCAGAAGCGGCCACTCGCTGCGGAGGAGGTGCAGGAGCTGGCGGAGGAGATGATTGCTGAAGCTGTGGTAGTAGCTGCTGTAGCATGACGGTCAGTTGAGACAGCTGTTGGCCTTGTTGCGCTATCTGTTGTGACTGCTGGGCGACCACCGTGGTGAGGTCAGCGACAACTGGCAGAGGAACTTCAGCGGGATCCATGGCCGGATCTACTGTCACGATGCCGGCTGGCAGGTAGTGGATCCTCTGTGCCAGAGAGGGATTGGCGTGGACCGTGCTAGTGGATCGGTTCTAAGTCACTACTGGTTTTCACCAGAGCCCGCCGCAAAGCGGGATGGTCTTGCTGCGGCGGTAGTGACCAGGTCGTATCCACTAGCAACGGCTCAACCTCTCTGACTGCTGAAGATAGGCGCGGTACAAGGGAGTAGACAGAAGCAAGGTCGGACGTAGCAGAAGGTCGGGGCAGGCAGCAAGGATCGTAGTCAGGGGCAACGGCAGGAGGTCTGGAACACAGGCTAGGAACACACAAGGAAACGCTTTCACTGGCACGATGGCAACAAGATCCGGCAAGGAAGTGCAGGGGAAGTGAGGTGATATAGGGAAGTGCACAGGTGAACACACTAATTGGAACCACTGCGCCAATCAGCGGCGCAGTGGCCCTTTAAATCGCAAAGACCCGGCGCGCGCGCGCCCTAGGGAGCGGGGCCGCGCGCGCCGGGACAGGACCGACGGAGAGCGAGTCAGGTACGGGAGCCGGGGTGCGCATCGCGAGCGGGCGCCACCCGCATCGCGAATCGCATCCCGGCTGGAGGGGGTATCGCAGCGCCCCGGGTCAGTGGATCTGACCGGAGCGCTGCAGTGAGGAGAGTGTAGCGAGCGCTCCGGGGAGGAGCGGGGACCCGGAGCGCTCGGCGTAACAACATTGAACACATTTTATAAGTGGTCAAAAACTTGTAAATGAAAGAATAAAGTTACGTTAAAGCCAAGCACATCATTGTTTTTCTTGTGAAATTCCCAATAAGTTTGATGTGTCACATGACCCTCTTCCTATTGAAAAAACAAATGTTTGATTCAAAATGGCCAACTTCAAAATGGCCGCCATGGTCACCACCCATCTTCAAAAGTTTCTCCCCTCACATTTACTAATGTGCCACAAACAGGAAGTTAATATCACCAACCATTCCCATTTTATTAAGGTGTATCCATATAAATAACCTACCCTGTACATTGGTTAAAAAATTTGTATATTTTTGTCCCTACAGCTATTGTCTGTGTGTCTCTATGAGGAGTCCAAAGATAGGAAGTTTGGGTGGACAAGCAGGTCTCTGTGCAGTGAGGACAAGCAGGGCTCTGTACACTGAGGACAAGCAAGGTTCTGAGCACTGAAGACAAGCAGGGCTCTGTACACTGATGACAAGCAGGGCTCTGTACACTGAGGACAAGCAGAGCACTGTACACTGAGGACAAGCAGGGCTCTGTACACTGAGGACAAGCAGGGCTCTGTACACTGAGGACAAGCAGAGCTCTGTGCACTGAAGACAAGCAGGGATCTGTGCACTAAGGACAAGCAGGGCTCTGTGCAGTGAGGACAAGCAGGGCTCTGTGCACTCAGGACAAGTAGGGCTCTGTGCAGTGAGGACGAACAGCGCTCTGTGCAGTGAGGACAAGCAGGGCTCTGTGCAGTGAGGACAAGCAGGGCTCTGTGCCCTGAGGACAAGCAAGGCTCTATGCATTGAGGCTCTATGATACACTTCCGGCTCACACAGCAGGATGATTGGCAAGCAAGGAGCACCCCTGTACCCTTGCTGCCCTTTCAGGCAGACATTCCGTGACCCCTGACCTTCACCCCCCCCCCGTACTTGTGTCTTATGTATCATCTTAAGTTCCTATGTTAGATGTTAGTGTAATGTACATATATTGTTGTATGCTTCCACTTGCTATCCTTTTTCCTATTTTTTCCTGATGTCTGGAGGTAGCCGCGAAAGTCCCAGGTGAGCTGAGATTTTTTCTATTTTTTGTTTCATTTGTGCTCACCTCTGCACTTCGCGCTCCCTGGGTGAAGCTTTTTTGTATTTCTACAATATGTCGTCACAGGAGGCAACAACACATGATTTAACCATGTCTACACAAGCACTTAGAGACATAGATGATTGCACAGAACGCATACATGCAGCAAAAGACTTGTTTAATGGAGACAGTGTAAAATCGGACATAAATATCAACTGTTTAATGCACAGCTTAGAAAAATTGCAAATAAAAGAGACCAAACTGTGGTGGGATATCACAGCTTTAAAAACATATCTAGAAAAACATCTTGTACCACGAGGCCTACATTTAAAAAAAAATCCCTACTGCTATCTTCAATGAAGATTTTCAAACCAGATGGAATTTCATACTAACGGATAGTTCTTTGAAGCTCATCGATCTTATAGTGGAATTTGAGGAGGTACAACTCACTGAAGTGAAAAATGGCATCAAATCCACTCAGGAAAAACTTCAACCTTATGCGAACACAGCCCAGTTTGAGGATTTCGACAAAAAACTTAAGGAGAAAATAAAAAAAACTAGAAGATATAATAAAACAATTAATATTTCTTCCTATAACATCACAGAAGATGAAATATCAGTGCTACAAACAGGCCTTAGTTTCTCCCCCACACATCACTTTGACGTATATAAGACCATCTTGAATGTAAATAAATTCGTCAGAACTTTGACTGTAAAAAAACATTTCTTTGTTGAAAAAGATCATGAAACACCGGACTTACCTGATGTCTCCAGAGATGTCAATCTACCATTAATGCATACATTGACAGAGCAAACTGCTTTTAGAGATCTGTGTCTCCTTGAAAATGGTGCAATACCTACCTGTGACGAAATTAACGTCTCTCAAAATTTTGCTACCAAAAATCTGGATTTTTATCCTGTCCAAACCAGACCCCCAATTTTTGACAGATTTCAAGACCTTATCATGAAGGATTTAGTCACATTACAAGCTAACGTGTTGTCCAGCTCCATTCACTCTAACCTGACTAAAAAGGAAACTGCAGCGGTACAGAAATTAAAAAAGAATAAGGATCTAACTAGGGATCGACCGATATCGTTTTTTTAGGGCCGATACCGATAATCGGTGCAGGTTAGGGCCGATAGCCGATAACTTATACCGATATTCCGGTATAAGTTATCGGCTATTTAACCCCCTGCGACACCGCTGCAGATCATTGATTTAAAGCGGGCGCTTTAAATCAATGATCTGCAGTGGCTTTTGCGGGGCCATAGGCCGCCGCCGACACCCGCTTCTCTCCCCCTACCTGTCAGGGTGGTCCGGGCCATCCATCGTTCCTGTAGTGTCCGGGGGCGTTCCGGGTGAAGAGTGAACCGGTCCGGGCTGTCCTTCTTCTCCGGCGGTCATCTTCTCCACTCCGGGCAGGCTCCGGCCTAGTACGCTGCATAGACGCCGCTGCGCAGTGACGCCCGTGCGCAGCGACGCACCTGACGTCATGGCGTCTATGCAGTGTACTAGGCCGGAGCCTGCCCGGAGTGGAGAAGATGACCGCCGGAGAAGAAGGACAGCCCGGATCGGTTCACTCTTCACCCGGAACGCCCCCGGACACTACAGGAACGTCGGGGGTGCGATGCGGTGGGTCGGGGGGGTGGCGGTCGCGGTGCGGTGCATTATCAGCTTATCGGCAAGGTAATTGCCGATACCAATAACGCCCAAAATCGTGATTATCGCCAGATAATATCGGCCATACCGATAATCGGTCGATCCCTAGATCTAACAATACGATCTGCCGATAAAGGCGGGTCGGTGGTCTGTATGGATACTGGACTATACATAAAACTGAATGAAGAATTACTTTCAGACGATACTACATACGTTAAATTACGTGGGGACCCGACTGAAACCTTCAAAAAGGACCTTGAAATGTTATTGAAGGAAAGAAAAGCAAGATCTATATTAACCCAAAAAGAAGTTGATTACATATTTGTGCCTGCTCCCATTCTGCCCATTTTTCACTCCAAAGATGCACAAGGACCAATTCCCGCCGCCGATGCGTCCGATCGTGGCAGGCATCGGTTCCTTGAATGAGCATCTATGCGAGTGGTTGGATTCAGTTCTCCAACCCTTGGCAGTGCGATGTCCAAGCTATATCAAGGACACTAAACACCTCCTTAACATTATGGATGAATTCACATGGAGCGACTCTTTGTCATGGCTCACTTGCGACATAGAGCCGCTCTATTCCAGCATTCCACAAGACCTAGCATTAGTAGCTATTTCTGATATTTTGAACAGATTTCCTAAATATTCTTTGGATTTAAAGCACTTTATTATTGAGGTGGTGGACTTTGTGTTAAAACACAATTATTTTATGTTTGGGAGTAATTTTTATTTACAGCGCACAGGTGCTTTAATGGGCGCAAAATCTTCACCTGCTTTAGCCAACCTCGTTGTTTTCTGGTGGGAGGAACAATTTATTTTTTCTGATTCTAATAAGTTTTCCACATGCCTCTCATGGTATGGGAGGTATGTGGATAACATCATCATAGTATGGTCATCTCATTGTTCATCTGTAAAAGCATTTATGGATTACTTAAACTTCAGTCAGTTTAATCTAAAATTTACGCATGCTTGGTCTAAATATGAAACCCCTTTTTTAGAAATAACCTTGCGAGGTAATATTACAACTGGAAAAATTTAAATGGGCACTGTCATGAAAACAAAAAATTAATATGTTGTAGTACTTAAGTACTACAACATATCTCTAATATAGTTTAATTAAAAAAAGTGATTTTAAAACAGTTTAAAATCACTTTTAAATTTGGCCACTAGGGGTCGCCCTCCTAGTGGCCGAATGCATTCAGCAGTGACGTCACTAATGAATTCCGACTCGTTGAAGCCTGGCAACGAGTCGAAATTCAATCACTGCTGTGCTCGCTCCCGCTTGTCAATCAGAGCGCTTTAAAGGAAGAGGACGCGCGCAGGCTCGGGGACAAGGTAAAGTATTATGTTCACTGTATTATGTATATGTTCAAGTATTATGTATACTGTTCACCTATACAGTATGCCTCCAGTTTCCCAACTGCAACTCCTAGCATGCCCTGGGAGTTGTAGTGGGGAAGCCTGGAGGGACACTGAATAGATGAACTAAGGGGGGTGGGGAGGGGAAGTTGGTTGAGCGGAGCGGCGGGGCCGGGGGGGGGGGGTTGCGGGCTACGCGGCGGGGATGGGGTACTCTGGGTGAACTAAGGGGGAGGGGGAGTGAGTTGAGCGGCGCGACGGGGCCGGGGGGGGGGGGGGAAGTTGCCGGTTGTGCAGCGGGGAGCGGTATGTGCCCCGGTGTTCACCTATACAGTATGCCTACAGTAAGCTGGGAGTTGCAGTGGGGAAACAGCTGGAGGCACCCTGTATAGGTGAACTACTGGCGGAAGTGCCGGCCCCAGCAGGTATCAGTGATGTGGTGCCTGCTGGGGAAGTCTGCCTGGTAGTGAGCACACTACCAGGCAGACAAAAAAGCATTTTTAATAGGGAGGGGTTAGGGATAGATGGGTAATAGGCAGGGACAAAAAAAAAAAAAGTGATGGTGGGAGCTACCCTTTAAGTTGATCCATACCGAAAAAAAAGTCACAGGCAATACTATTCTCAGAGCAAATTCCTGTCATTCAAAAAGCACTATGACCCACATTTATCATTGTCTTTAGACTGTTTTTTGTGTCTAAAAAAGGGGCAAAAAAGGCGCAAGCAGGGTTTTTTTGCGCCTTTTTTTGCCCCTTTTTGTTTACACATTTCTGCTGATTTTGAGTTGCAATCCACTGATTTTGAGTTGCAATCCACTGATTTTGGCAATAGACATGATATGGAAGGGATTTATCATTGCCCCTTTTTGTAAAAAGGAGCAAAAAAAGGCGCAAAGCCACTGAAAAGTCTCTAAAACTACACCAGCCCAGACATGGTGTAGCTTTTTGGTGTATGTGTAGACAGAAATTTAAAAAAATGTGGACCTACACAAAATTTATCAAAGCTCTTTTGCCTTTTAATAAATTTGGTGCTCCTACACATTATCAGCACACAAAAAAAAGGTTTAAAAAAATGCTTCACTTGCACTGCAATGATAAATGTGGGCCTATATCTGCCATACCTGTTGGGGAGCTGATCCGAGTAAAACGGAACAGCTTTTCAGCAGATGCATACCTGAGGGAAGCTGATCAGGTATGCACACGCTTGACAGCGCGCGGCTATCCCGGCTGGATGTTAAAGAAGGCCCGATCACGGGTAGATCGTATGGATCGTAAAGATCTTCTAGTCGGTAAGAGAAAAAATCCTGCTGCGGATTACTGCCCGACCTTTGTTACAACCTTCAGTCTAGAGTATAATGACATCAAACGTATCATTACAAAACATCTACCCCTACTATCCACAGACCCTGTGGTAGGTGAAATAATTAAGCCGGGGATCAGATTCTCAGCAAGATGTGCACCCACGCTGTCTAACCTCCTCGTCCCCAGTATGGTAGATACCGCAAGCCCCCATACACACTGGCTAAGTACAAATATGGACATTTATCAACGGGTTTAGTCAGGTTTTCTTTACTATAATTGTCGCAACTGCGACTACGCGATTTTTCGTGTGACATTTTGACTGGAAAGCGAGAAAAGCAAGTTTTCCAAAAATTAACTACGTAGTAATAATTTTAAAATGGACTACGGGTAGTCAGGTATTTATTAACTGCGACAGTCGCAACTGCGCAAAAAAAGTCGCAACAGGGTTAAAAATTTACTAAACTTACTCCAGCTCAAACATGGAGCAGAAAAAGCTACTACCAAAGTAAAAAAGGAAAAATTGCTTACGTGAAAGAAAATTATCAACAGGCTGAAACCAGTTGATAAATAAGTCACACATAAGCAAGAAAAAAGTAAGGAAAAAATTACTACAAAAAAGAATACATAAGCAAACATTGATAAATGTCCCTCACAGGGATTTCATAAATGTGGCCACACACGCTGTGTGGTCTGCCCTTTTGCCGAAAAATGCTATAAAGTGGAGGGGACAATCGATGGCAAAAACCATACTATAAATGATTTCATCAATTGTGACAGCAACTTTGTTGTTTACAAGGTGATGTGCACTATATGTAATTTAGTATATGTGGGTTCCACAAAAAGATCATTGAAAAAACGCATGCAGGAACACATCAGGCATGCAGCTGGCCCTTTGGCTTCAGGCATTTCTAATGTGTCCAAACATTTTTTGTTATGCCACAATTCAGGCATGACTTCTTTCCATTTCTCGGGTATTGAAAAAGTCAAACATAGCAAAAGAGGAGGAGATCACATTCAATCCCTCCACAACAGAGAAACAGTATGGATTTACCTTTTGAACAGTACCCAGCCAAATGGTTTAAACAGCAAAACAGATTTAATATTACACTATTAGTATTTTTATACATGTTTATATATTTTTTCTATCTTTTTGGTCTCAATCATATATATTTTTGCATGGGTCCCACCCACTCTTGGTTTTAATAATTTGCACATGTGATATGAACCTGTCCCTCCCTTTCCTGTGTGGATTAGGGAATACATCCTTGCATATATAAGGATGCCTCATTTGAGTACTAGCAAGCTAGGAGTAAGGATCGATAGATCGGAAACGCGTCAGCTACTGCTTGGGACCCTTTCTATATGTGCTATTTTTGTATTTTTTTACATGCCCATGTTTGACTGCCACCTGAAGGTTTTTTAATGGAGAATTCCTAAATAAAGTCAAGTTTTTTATGCTTCCACTTGCTGGCCTTTTTCCTATTTTTTCCATATATTGATGTATGCCTTTAAAGGAAAACTGTCAGATATTTTCTCCCGCACTATCCACAGGTACTGGTGGATAGTGCGGGAGACGCTGATTCTAATAGCCCTACCTTGCCCGGATCCGCCCGGCCGTTCGCCCACAATTGTAGTTTTATTCTATGTGTATTGCTGTAACTGGCACGGACGGGGGTTCTGCAGCTGACGTCAGCGCCGCTTATGAATATTCATCCCCCCTCCCTTCAGTTAGGAGCGGCGAAGAGAGGGAGAGCTGGAGGGAGGGGGGATGAATATTCATAAGCTGCACTGACTTCAGTGCCAGTTAACCTGCAGAAGCCCCACCCGTGCCAATTACAGCAAGATATACACATAGAATAAAACTACAATTGCGGGAGAACAGCCAGACGGATCCAGGTAAGGTATGGCTCGTTTTAATCAGCGTCTCCCGCACTATCCATCAGTACCTGTGGATAGTGCGGAAGAAAATATCTGACAGTTTTCCTTTAAGTATTATTGTCAGGTGATTGTAACCAGGGAAGGTACCAGTGACCATGTGACCTACAGGGTGACCTATGGGACCCCTCCACAGTCTCCCCTATATAAGCCCTGGGTGGAGCTTCCTCTCTCTCTTTGAGTCTTTGCTGAGCTACAGTGAGGTCAAGTCCTGAGAGAGTGTCTGGTGTCCTAAGAAGGCCCAAAGTCTACCGCACGAATCAACAAATCCACATACAAATAAACTTGTAAAGAGGGGGAGTATGCGGTGGCCCAGTACAGGAGTTGTGCCCCTGTATCCTTGCTGCCCTGTCAGGCAGACTCCATTCCCCAAAGTCCAAAGTCTACCACACAGCCACAAATCCACAAGTCCTGTACCTCACAGGTGAAAGTCAAAACCTGTTAAGCTACAAACGGGGTAAAGTCTGTCAGTCAGTCTCAGTCAAGTCAGTCCAAGTCAATCTGTCTCAAGTCAGCGTGGCCCTGCATCAAAATGTCGAAGTCCACCATAAGTCCCAGCGAGCCCTGTAGTCTCTGAAGTCACTGGACACCACCTTGGGCCTATCCAAGCTGTATAGACTGTTAAATCTGTCTGACTCGGTAAAGCTGCCGTTGTTGTGTAACTTTGCGTCAGAGTCATTATTTGCCCCCGTGCCTAGCCCACGATCCAGCGGTATACCTTTGGGTGGTGTAGAGGATAAACCATGCCTTGGTGTCAGGAACACAAGGGGTTAATGACATCTTCCAGAAGTCCACTATAAAAAAACAGGAGCTAGACCTCTTAAGTTTGCCGGAAGTTTGCAGAGAGAGCAACATGGCAGATGAGCAAGCAAGCACGAGGTCTGACAGTCCTAAGATGGCGCCCAGCGACCTAAAAATTGCAGCGGTCAAGGTGCAGATGCTTCAGGAGTTGACAGACGGGCTGCAGAGGATCTCCATTGGGGCCGAAGATGCCTGCCTAAAAGTCCTGCTGCCCGATGATGACGGAGAGTGGCCAACAACTGTCCCCACCCCAACCGACCTGGGGATCCTGGGTGGAGATCCATACGGAGAAATTGGAATTGAGTACCTCTCCATCTACCCCCAGTCCAGAGCCTCTCCCACAAGTCTGGAATCCCAAAGCACGCCTCCGGTCACCACCGCTGCCCCGGTGGCTATTTGGCAATGAGCCGATACTCATCCGATACATGAGAGAATATCTTCTACCCCTACCAGGGAAAGCCCATCCCCCAGTTCTGACAGCCCAGTCCAAGAAGGCTAAGCAAGAGGTCCATATGGCTGCATTAGTGGAGGAGATGCGGGCACAAAGGAGAAAGGAGTATGGGCCCAAATTGATGCCACAACAACAGAACACAAAAACCCTTGAGACCCTGTACATCAGGATGCTAGACCACCCCCGAGAGGGAGAGCCACCCCTGAAGAGGCGCAGAGTTTGATCATCAAGTTTGATAGAGTGCGGGAGTTTGGCACCCTCATGGACTGCCGTCACAGTGGAACCATCCTAGTAAATAGAAGAGCAGTCTTTATATCCTCCTTTTTTTTTTTACTTTGTTCTTTTTTATTCAACTATGCTATTGATGTGGATTTGATGGAGCTGGTTTATGACTTATGTACAATGAGGGTTGAAGGGCTTTGGTGGGGAGGGGCTGAGACGGAATGGTTATGTGTGGGGGGGGGGAGGGGGGTCGTTGGGGAATGTATGTTCTTGTTAAACTGTGTTTAAAAAAACTTAATAAAAACTACCTGATTTAAAAAAAAAAAAAAAAGTCCAAAGTCTACCACACAGCCACAAATCCACAAGTCCACTACCCCAGAGGTGAAAGTCAAAACCTGTTAAGCTACAAACGGGGTGAAGTCTGTCATAGTCAGTCTCAGTCAAGTCAGTTCAAGTCAATCTGTCTCAAGTCAGCGTGGTCCTGCATCAAATTGTAAAAGTCCACCATAAGACCCAGCGAGCCCTGTGATCTCTGAAGTCACTGGTCACCTCCTTGGGTCTAGCCGAGCTGTATAGACTGTTACATCTGTCTTACTCAGTAAAGCTCCCGTTGTTTCGTAACTTGGCGTCGGAGTCATTATTTGCCCCCGTGCCTAGCCCAGGATCCAGCGGTATGCCTTCGGGTGGTGTAGAGGTAAAACCATCCCCTGGCGTCACGAATACATGGGGTTAATGCCATCTGCCCTCATTACAATATAATGGCATTATCAACATTATATAAAAAGTTATACGTTAGGGATGTGCCCCATACAAATAGGGTGTTGACAGACATTGTGCTGTGCTTCAGTCATGTCCCAAGCATGGCAATAATGGTTTATGTTGCCTCGGGTGAAGTAACCTTCCTGACCACCCCACATCTACCTCCACAGTAATATATACCCACACACTGTTATAATACTGGGAGCCTGGCACTCCGTTCATCTTACTCTTCCTTAGTTTCCAGGTTGCTATAGAAACTGCAGCTCCTAGACGTGGATACCGGACGTGTCTCCTGTCGTCACTTCCGGCAGCAGGTGACAGCCATCTTTGCGGTGCTCTGCCGGGAGGAGGGGGAAGATCCGCATACGTCTGACATCGAAGCAGCCCAGGACCGGTCCCCGCGTCCTTCAGACAGGTCAGACTCCCCGCACCCTCCTTGTTCCTCCAGCACGGCGGCGGGGCCGGAAGTGGTCGAACAGCTGGTGACTGGGGTGTGATTACAGCTTCCGGAGGGTGAGGGTAATGGCAGCTCAGTACGGGCGTTATGGGCGGCCTGGCCCCATTCATTCCCGGTGACATCCACCCTCCTATAGACAGGGGTGAGCTCCGGGGCGCTGCAGTCAGCACAACCTGTAGCTATGCTGGGATAGAGGCCGAGCCGTTCTGAGAGTTGTGGTGCAATGTAAATCTATAATCTGATGAATCTATAGGTCCTGTTGTAAATACATTAAGATATAGTATTCAGTTATAAAGTCTCTGCAGCACTTCTTGGGATAGGTATGAATGTACAGACAGGTGGGAGACTGATTTATAACTACAGGTTCTCTACTTGTCACATACACCTGTGTGTAGTGTACTTCTAATAATATCTACTCATCTCTCTATGAAGACCATATGAATGTACACCTGAAGATGTGTCTGGTGTCAGGATATGTCTTTCAATTTAGAGGATCCTGAGACCCAGGCTCAGATGTTGCAGCAAAATTTAAAGGGGTATTCCAGGCATTTTTTTTATTTGACTATGCTACAGGGGCTGTAAAGTTAGTGTAGTTCATAATATAGTGTCTGTACCTGTGTGTGACGGTTTTCTCACAATTCGTCTTTGATTTTCACCCCAATAATTTTTTTTTACCAGCATACAAAATGACTGTTGTCTCAGATTTTTCCCAGCTTGCAATGCGGCCAAGACCTGACTCACTAGTCAGTTGATGACAGGGAGCCTGTCTGCTTCAATGGGTGGAGCAATCGCTTGGTGGGAGAGAGATCAATCTGCAACTAATGCAACAGCTGTAGGCACCCTGATTGAAAACCACAGGTCTTTTGAATGAATGCAGCTCATTTGTTTCAATGGGTGAGGTGGCTGACGTGTGAGAGGGAGGAAGATGGAATTGTGGGATTTGTAGTAAAAAAAAAGCAAAGTCAAACAGGAAATACCAGTTCACAAACAGCTAGCCACAGTGTTAAGGTAATCTTACAACAGGTAATTTCAATGATTAAAGGGGTACTCCACTGGAAAACATACATTTTTTAAATCAACTGGCGACAGAAAGTTAAACAGATTCGTATTCCTTCCAGTACTTATCAGCTGCTGTATACTACAGAGGAAATTCTTTTCTTTTAGAATTTTTGTCTTTCTGGCCACAGTGCTCTCTGCTGACATCTCTGTCCATTTTAGGAACTGTCCAGAGCAGGAGAGGTTTGTTATGGGGATTTGCTCCTACTCTGGACAGTTCCTGAGATGGACAGGTGTCAGACAGAAAGAAAATTAAAAAAGAAAAGAACTTCCTCTGGAACATACAGCAGCTGATAAGTACTGGAAGGATTAAGGGGGTATTTATCAATTTTGCCTGTTGAAAGTTTCTTTTTACCCTTTTTTTTTTCACTTTGGTTTCCGTGGACATGCACCAAATTTATCATTTGGTGCAAGTTGTTAGTAATTTTGGCTCAAATGTTGAAATCAGTTGTTCACAGCGCCTTTTACACAGAATTTACCACCACAGCGTATTTTACCCTGTAGAGCAGCCATTTCGGAGTCCCTCCTGCAGTATATCAGCAAGTGACGTGAGTAATTTTCTTTTATGGGGTTTATAGCCACCATGTGAAATGGATTTTATTTTCAACTTGGGTAGTTTTTTTTTTATTTTTTATTTTTTTTGTTACTTTAGTGCAGTGGTCTTCAACCTGCGGACCTCCAGATGTTGCAAAACTACAATTCCCAGCATGCCCGGACACTGCTCTAGTGCTTACCTTTCCTGAACCTGTGTAGCCATGTCCAATGCTGGCTCAATGGAGGGTGAAGGTTCCTCAGAGACAACTATGTCGCAGGATAGTATTGAGCAGCCCTGGAGGCGTCGCTGCTTTCTAAAAAAAAAATGTTTTAAAGGGGTTATCCAGGAAAAAACTTTTTTTTATATATATCAACTGGCTCCAGAAAATTAAACAGATTTGTAAATTACTTCTATTAAAACATCTTAATCTTTCAGTACTTATGAGTAGAGATGAGCGAATTTACAGTAAATTCGATTAGTCACGAACTTCTTGGCTCTGCAGTTATTGACTTATCCTGCATAAATTAGTTCAGCTTTCCGGTGCTCCGGTGGGCTGGAAAAGGTGGATACATTCCTAGGAGACTCTTTCCTAGGAATGTATCCACCTTTTCCAGCCCACTGGAGCACCTGAAGGCTGAACTAATTTACGCAGGAAAAGTCATCAACTGCCGAGCCGAGAAGTTCGTGACGAATCGAATTTACTGTAAGTTCGCTCATCTCTACTTATGAGCTTCTAAAGTTAAGGTTGTTCATTTCTAAGTCCTCTCTGATGACACGTGTCTCGGGAACCGCCCAGTTTAGAAGCAAATCCCCATAGCAAACCTCTTCTAAACTGGGCGTTTCCCGAGACAGGTGTCATCAGAGAGCATTTAGACAGAAAAGAACAACCTTAACTTCAGAAGCTCATAAGTACTGAAAGGATTAAGATTTTTACTAGAAGTAATTTACAAATCTGTTTAACTTTCTGGAGCCAGTTGATGTATTAAAAAAAAAAGTTTTTTCCTGGAATACCCCTTTAATGTATTTTGACGCCTTTACATTTTCTGACATTGCTAAGTGTGTTTTCCATGTGCAAAATTTTTGGGTGGGGATTTGCGCCAAAGATCGATTGGCGCAAATGATGAATTACTGACTAAAGTGAAAATCACACACAGGACCGTGTGATTTTGAGAAAGTTGTAAAAATGACAGTGGAGAAGATGTGCCAAACTTTGGCGCAAAAAGACACTGCGCCAAAGTATTGCGCCAAAGTTACGTGAAAAAAACACATAAATCCTTTGATAAATATCCCCCCTAAGATTTTTAATTAGAAGTAATTTACAAATCTGTTTTACTTTATGGCGCCAGTTGTTAGACAAATAAATAAATAAATATAAAAAATAAAAATGGAAAAAAAGGTTTCCAGTGGATAATTGGGGGAAAAAAATGCCCCCAAAAAAAAGTATTTTAGCGGATTCTGCGTGAAAAATTCTGTACAATGGCCATATAAAACATTTCTAGCATGTGATGTGGCCAAACGGCAATTTTGGTCTTTTTTTTTCCTGGTTGCTGTACAGGATCATTATTAAGGATCCTGTACAGAAACCAGTGTAAATTTGATACTGCTGCATGGGTAACTGTCTGAACTATTAAAATAAAATATTAATGATTTACTAACATTTTAATAGTTCAGACAGTTACCCATGCGGCAGTATCAAATTTACGCTGGTTGCTGTACAGGATCCTTAATAATGACAAATTTTTATTGGTGGAGCGGTTTATTTACATTTTACATTATTATAATTATTTTTTTTTTTTTACTTTACACTTTTTATATAGCACTCCTATACACATGGGGGTATGTGAAGACTGCAGAGCATTGCACCCAACCCATGTCTGTAGTACTACAAACACTAGGGTGCAAATGCTCTGCACACCCCCCCATGTGTATAGCAGTGTCTATGTACTACATACACACTGCTATACCCATGGGGGCATGTGCAGAGCATTGCACCCTTGGGTCTGTACTTCAGACACAAGGGTGCAATGCTCTGCACATACCCCATGGGTAAAGTGGTGTTCAGTTCACACCGATATACACATAGGGGTATATGCAGAGCATACAGATACAAGGATGCAATGCTCTGCACATACTACCATGTGTATAGCAGTGTGTAGGTCAGTGTTTCCCAACCAGGGTGCCTCCAGCTGTTGCAAAACTACAACTCCCAGCATGCCCGGACAGCCGTTGGCTGTCCGGTCATGCTGGGAGTTGTAGTTTTGCAACAGCTGGAGGCACCCTGGTTGGGAAACACTGATGTATGTAGAACACATACACGCTGTTATACACATGGAGGTATGTGCAGAGCATTGCATCCTAGTGTCTTTACTACAGAAACAAGGGTGCAATGCTCTGCATATACCCCTATGTGTATGGTGGTATGTGCAGAGCATTGCACCCTGGTGTCTGTAGATGACACTAGGGTTCAATGCTCTGCAGATACCACACGTGTGTGTCAATATGCAATGTGGCAGTAACAGTGGCAGGGCGCATCAAACAGCAGGAAACTGGCCTACTGGCGGCAGTAGTACGGGTGAGGTCCTCCATAAAATGGAGGCACAATGACGTGCGTCCACAGGCGGCGGGCGAGGAGAGCAGAGCAGCAGCATGAGTGATTGGTGAGCAGTGGGTCAGCGGAAGGTGGGACTTAATGTACAGAGGGTGCGGCCTAGCTCTTGACCACCCACCCTCAGCAGCCTTATGACCGCCGGCGCCCTCAGCAGCCTTATGAACGCCGGTGTCCGGACAACGAATCGGCCGATTATTCGATAACGAAATTAGGCAACAACAAATCCCGTTATTACATTTTATCGATTTTATGAAATAATGGAAATATAACCCTTCCACATACTGGACTCCCTGAATATAACCCTGACACGTACCTATAAAAACATCTCCACACACTGTGCCCCCTGAATTCAAACAATACTGCCACACAGTACATCCTCTGAATACAATACTTCCACCATGTGTAAATGACCTATATATTGTGCCACCATGTATAGGTTACGTACACGCTATAGAGGATGTGCATAAGTTACAAGTTGACTTGGATAGACTAAGTGTCTGGGCATCCACTTGGCAAATGAGGTTCAATGTGGATAAATGTAAAGTTATGCATCTGGGTACTAATAACCTGCATGCTTCGTATGTCTTAGGGGGGATTAAACTGGCAGAGTCACTGGTAGAGAAGGATCTGGGTGTACTTGTAGATCACAGACTACAGAATAGCATGCAATGTCAGGCTGCTGCTTCCAAAGCCGGCAGGATATTGTCATGTATCAAAAGAGGCATGAACTCAAGGGACAGGGACATAATACTCCCCCTTTATAAAGCATTGGTACGGCCTCACCTGGAATATGCTGTTCAGTTTTGGTCGCCTGTACATAAAAGGGACACTGCGGAGTTGGAAAGAGTGTAGAGACGCGCGACTAAACTAATATGGGGCATGGAACATCTTAGCTATGAGGAGCGATTAAAGGAGTTACAATTGTTTAGTCTTGAGAAGAGACGTTTAAGGGGGGATATGATAAACGTATATAAGTATATTAATGGCCCATACAAAAAATATGGAGAAAAACTGTTCCAGGTTAAACCCCCCCCCCCCCCCAAAGGACGAGGGGGCACTCCCTCCGTCTGGAGAAGAAAAGGTTTAGTCTCAAGGGGCGACACGCCTTCTTTACCGTGAGGACTGTGAATTTATGGAACGCTCTACCTCAGGAACTGGTCACAGCAGTAAAAATTAACAGCTTTAAAACAGGATTGGATACATTCCTGGAACAAAATAACATTAATGCTTATGAAGAAATATAAAATCCCATCCCTTCCCCAATATCGCGCCACACCCCTACCCCTTAATTCCCTGGTTGAACTTGATGGACGTATGTCTTTTTTCGACCGTACTAACTATGTAACTGTAACATACTGTGCCACCATATGGGCTTATCATGATATAAAAATAGGCAAATCCTCATCTTTTATCCCTGTTTGTACTGATGTGCTTTACTGCACTGCTGTAAATAGGATGCTAGAGATGTAGGCATAGAATTGCTGTTACCTGTGTTAAGACATGTAATCCATGCAGTGATGTAAAGGGGCCACCAATCTAGCAGTGAGGCGGAGGATATATAGGAGCATGACTCTGCATATATAATTGTTATTATTTTAAGCTGGAAAATTGCTCCAGGGAAAGCTGACCGGCCGGTTTGTGTGGTGTATAAATCCCATGTCTGTCAGGCTCTGATACCTATACTTCATTTATTGTTCCAATGCCAGTGAGTTTGGCATCATGTGACACACTACTGAACTGAGGAACTGGGGGAAAACCTGTAAGACAGGTCTAGCCACTCGTTCATTTTTGGCATATAGGCATTCACTAGGGTGGGTTAGATCAGTTCTTTCAGCCTTCTTGTGCTTTTGACATCACTGAATATCTAGGCCCTATGCCTCAGACTAGGCCCCTGCTTGGGCTCTGTACTGCTGACATTGGAGAATTCAGTAAACTGAGTTTGCAAATACTTGTTAGAAGTAGCAGGTCTGTATCACTGTTATGGTGCCATGAGGCTGGCTGGCACTGCTTCAGGGTAAATGCACACGCTAAGGATTTTCAGCAGATTTTCCACCTGGAAATCCTCAAAAGATTACAGAACCAGATAATAAATGTGATCTGTGAAATGTCCTCTACACACAGCAGAAATTCTGCAGGATGAAATTCACCTTCTGTGTGGACTTTAAAATCTGCAGCATGCTTCAAACACGTCTGTGCATTGTGCCTGTCCTATTTGTGCATGGCTTCCTCTGAGTGTTTACACATAGAGATCATCGACAAGGTTTAAAGATTTTAACCCTTTAATATTCTGCGCTCTGGTGGAGCTGTGCCTGCCGCCTGTTGCCAGAAGTGTAATTGGAATTTCATTATAACTGCTAAACTTTTCAATGGCCATATATGTGTAATATAGTCAGTGGCTCTGTAGTCCTCATTATCCTGTCTAGTGGGGATCCCAATCTACATTGTAAGACTAAGTTCAGACAGCCATTGTACCGTGACCTGTTTAGGGTCCGTTCGATAAAAAGAAGCTGAACGGTTCGGAGCATAACTGACACCAACGGGTCCTGACGGTTCCCTTTGACTTGAATGGAGTCCGTCAGATGTCTGATATTTGGAGATAGATGAAGGTATGAATGGATAAACCGGGTTCGATGATTCTATACTTATACATACGCAATACTCTTATTTTGTGAACATGTCTAAGCCGTTTTTTAGCCCAGAAACTGTTCCACAAATTAAGTTGTTATAGTAAAAAAAAGGCTTGACGTCCCTGGAGACTAAACCTTTATTTATTTTTATCATGTAGATAATACCATTATATGTATATTTGTAATATACATTGGTTAAAAAATGTGTATATTTTTGGGTAAAAAAGTGCTATCCCTGCAGTTATTGCCTGTATGTCTCTGAGGAGTCCAAATACCGGAAGCACAAGCAGGGCTCTGTGCAGGCTGCAGGTTTGTTAATCATTCTGATGTGTGAGCCCGTAGCAAGTCTCAGAGCCTCACTGAATAGAGCCCTGCTTGTCCTCTGTGCGCGGAGCCCTGCTTGTCCTCTGTGCGCGGAGCCCTGCTTGTCCTCTGTGCGCGGAGCCCTGCTTGTCCTCTGTGCGCGGAGCCCTGCTTGTCCTCTGTGCGCGGAGCCCTGCTTGTCCTCTGTGCGCGGAGCCCTGCTTGTCCTCTGTGCGCGGAGCCCTGCTTGTCCTCTGTGCGCGGAGCCCTGCTTGTCCTCGGTGCGCGGAGCCCTGCTTGTCCTCGGTGCGCGGAGCCCTGCTTGTCCTCGGTGCGCGGAGCCGCCACGCCCCCTCCCATAGACTTGTACTGAGGGGGCAGAACGTGACTTCACGAGGGGGCGGAGCTGTAACATCACGATGATCCGGCCCCTGTATCGCCCGTCATTATGCACAGAGCGAGTTTGCTCTGTGCAGTGATGACTGCAGGGTGCAGCAGCGGGACCCCTGTGCTCAGACATTTTATACCCTATCCTTTGGATAGGGGAAGAGATGTCTAGAGGCGGAGTACCGCCTTTAAAGGAGGAGTCACATGCCTTGCAGTACAGAAAAATATATCCCCTATCGACAGGATAGGGAATAAGTTTTAGATCGCAGGGGGTCCGACCATTAGAGCTCCAACTTATATCTCTATGGGAAAACCGAATATAGCCAGGCTTCAGGCAAGGATCGTGACGCACCGCGCAGGGGGAGAGCTGGGGCTCCATACAGAAGATCGCGGAGAGCCACAGTGGTCGGACCCCCACAATCTAAAACTTCTCCCCTTATCCTGTGTTTCTGTACTTCTAGGCATGGAACTGTAATCTTTCCTCTATGCTATGATCCTCCATGCCTATTATTAGTTTAGTTCTGTTCTTTTGTACCTTTTCTCTGTCAGTATATGTATAATAAGCCATATGTATATAAGCGAGCCTGGAATTCAAGTGTGATGTTTGGTGTTGCTTCACTTCTCCCCTCTGACCTTCTCCTTGTTTTCTTTCCTGTTGGATGGGGGTGGTGCAGCCCTGTTCCTTCCTGTAACCTCAGCTGATAGCTCTGTAGAAGTATTCCCTACATGTGCTCTGACATACTGTATCTTTTCTCTTTACAGCTAAGCGTGAAATCCCATTGCAGATATGACAGACTCAAAGTATTTCACCACCACCAAGAAAGGTAAGGGGCAGAGATCTGGGAGACCTGTAAGTAACAGCTGCCTTGTAAGTCATGGGTGCTGGATCTATTTTTGTGTTCCCCAACCTGCAGGTGAGATCTTTGAGCTAAAAGCAGAGCTCAACAGCGACAAGAAGGAGAAAAAGAAGGAAGCTGTGAAGAAAGTCATTGCATCCATGACTGTTGGGAAGGATGTCAGGTGAGCGGGGGTGTAAGTTTTCTCATTTGAGTGTAGCTGAAGATGCCTGACGGCGTGTGCTATTGTGTAGTCCAGTACAGAGTGCATACTGGATGAGGGGAAAACGAAGGCTTCCATACATTAACAAGATGATTTGGCTTTTAGAAGTCTCAGGAAATTAGCAGTCATCATATATAAAACAATGTGAATTCAGGTAGAAGAAACAGACATGGTGCACATCTACAATCTTGTATAATGATCTGATTGCTTCTCAGCATAATATCAAAAACTAACAGGTTGTTAGTATACATTTTTGATCAAAAAGTACAAGCCCACTCGCCACGTCAAGGCCACCTATTTAGAGTGGGTCCCTAACGTCCCTAGCATAAAATGGCGCAGCACTGGGCGGTGACCACCACCGCCGCGACACCAGTGCCCACAGGGGGAACGACCCACTGGCAGAGCGGCCCCAATGCCACTCAAACCAGTCTATGGGTCGCACGCTTTCTGACATGAATCTGCATGACCCATGTTTCTTTTAAATTTCCCCTCATAAGTAGTTTTTTTTTTTTTTTTAATCTGCCATTGTAGGGTAAGGAATCAGTTTTGTCAGTAGTTGTAGTCATGTATGTACATATTATATTGAACTCCTAAAGAATGTCACAGTGTAAGTGACTCCTTTTTGTGGCAGTGCCCTGTTTCCCGATGTGGTGAACTGTATGCAGACAGACAACCTGGAACTGAAGAAGCTTGTGTATTTGTACCTGATGAACTATGCGAAGAGCCAGCCAGATATGGCCATCATGGCTGTAAACACGTTTGTGAAGGTGGGTGATGACTGATATCAACTCCAAATATGGCTATATGAAGTGGGATGAATTTGCTATATATTATTACTTCCTCTTCCTTTTGTATTTTATGCTATTTCTAGCTTAAATAGTAATGGAGTTTATCAGCCTGCATCAAGCATATTCTCAAGTGGTATGCTTTTCCTTTCGTATGTATATACTGTATAACTGTTTTGTTACCGTCACCAATGAACAACAGGAATATGTAGTGGTGAGTGCCAGCTGAAGATTTTTTATTGGGTGTATACTGTATACTAACATGAAGGGTATAAAGCTCAACCCCTGAATGTTTTTTTGTTCTTTTTCCATAGTGCATGGCTTCAAGGTGCATATTGTGTGCCCACTTTTATGTCACAGTTTTCCATGATTTGTTCTGTAGCCTTCATCACTTCTCCAACTGGGGGGTTGTACTCTACAACATTAGACGGGACCACTAGTGGGCAGTATGCCGGAATCTCCTCCTACTGAGTAATAATTGAATAGGGTAAAAAACAGGGTGTGCCCCTTGTGAGTACCGTTATGAAACATAGGTAGCATAAGCTGGGCTCCGTACCCTAGGATGTTGTGCTAAGTACAACTCCTACAGTGGCATGTGGATGTAGAAGATCAGGTTAGCAGCCCCAGGATCGTCCGGGATGATGGCAGTCGCTCCGGCTTGCACCATAGGAATAATAAAATTAAATAAAACCTGGATAAACTGCGCTTCTCCCAAATGTTAGTTAAATAAAAGGACATCCTTATTTTTTAAAGGGGTACTCCGGTGGAAAACTTTTCTTTTTTTTTATCAACTGGTGCGAGAAAGTAAAACAGATTTGTAAATTACTTCTATTAAAAGATCTTAATCCTTCCAGTACTTATTAGCTGCTGAATACTACAGAGGAAATTATTTTCTTTTTGGAACACTGAGCTCCCTGCTGACATCACAAGCTCAGTGCTCTCTGCTGACATATCTGTCCATTTTAGGAACGGTCCAGAGCAGCATATGTTTGCTATGGGGATTTTCTCCTACTCTGGATGGTTCTTAAAATGGACAGAGCTGTCAGCAGAGAGCACTGTGGTCATGATGTCAGCAGAGAGTTCTGTATTCCAAAATGAAAATAATTTCCTCTGTAGTATTCAGCAGCTAATAAGTACTGGAAGGATTAAGACTTTTTAATAGAAGTAATTTACAAATCTTCAACAAGATAAAGGCATAGCTACCGGTACTGCTGTGTCAACGGCATCAGGCTTGCAACAGGTGGGATAAATGAAGCATAGATCCTCCAGGGGTGTTGCATCCAGGAAAAGGGAAGTTCAATATCCAAATGCAAAGAAAGATAGATGGCACTCACCAGGAAATAGCTTCAACTTCTTTATTATGCTGCACAAACTTGTCAGATCAAAGGAGCGGTGTCAAGCAGGTATCATGGCGGAGATACCGGGTATCCAGTGTGGAGGTAACAGCTGTGTCGTACTTCCGTACTTCTTCAGACTTCCGTAACGGAAGTACGACACAGCTGTTACCTCCACACTGGATCCCCGGTGTCCCCACCACTAATACCTGCTTGACACCGCTCCTTTGATACAGCATAATAAAGAAGTTGAAGCTATTTCCTGGTGAGTGCCGTCTATCTTTCTTTGCATTTAATTTACAAATCTATTTAACTTTCTGGCACCAGTTGATTTAAAAAAAAAGTTTTCCAACGGAGTACCCCTTTAAATAACATTCAGGGGAAGCGCCGTTAATCCAGGTTTTATTTCATTTTATTATTCCTATACTGAGTAGTATTTGTTATATGTTTGTATGTATTTTGTTTTTAAAACGTGTTGTCACTTTTCAATTTGCAGCTATATATATTAGAAATAATTACAATGTATATGTTCTCACATATGTCAGAAGCTATCTTCAGTGGACATCCATTTTTTTTTGTTGGTTTACATTAAAGTATTTGTTAAATGTAGACTTAAAAAAAGCTATTGCTGAATGTTTTCTGCACTGGCTATTCAGTTGTCATGTAAGATGCTAGTTTATCATAGGACAAGCTCAATGTCATCTTTTTCATATCGTCCAACATCTGTTTCTGTTCTTTATTTTGCTGCATGTAAAGCTGATCAGTATAAAACATGCCATATCAATATTAACCATGCCATAAAGACTTCACAATTTGTCACTATGTTGCACACACCCTTAAATACTGTGAAATACTGATAACAATCGTCCTTTTAGACTTAAAGCGGTATTCCAGGAAAAAACTTTTTTTTTTATATATCAACAGGCTTCAGAAAGTTAAACAGATTTGTAAATTACTTCTATTAAAAAAATCTTAATCCTTTCAGTACTTATGAGCTTCTGAAGTTAAGGTTGTTCTTTTCTGTCTAAGTGCTCTCTGATGACACGTCTCGGGAAACGCCCAGTTTAGAAGATGTTTGCTATGGGGATTTGCTTCTAAACTGGGCGGTTCCCGAGACACGTGTCATCAGAGATCACTTAGGCAGAAAAGAACAACCTTAACTTCAGAGGCTCATAAGTACTGAAAGGATTAAGATTTTTTAATAGAAGTAATTTACAAATCTGTTTAACTTTCTGGAGCCAGTTGATATATAAAAAAAAAGTTTTTTCCTGGATAACCCCTTTAATGGATGTTTTATATATCACTCTGGGCCATTCTCCAGGCATCTCTGCTCATTTCAAACAACTTCCTTCCATTTGCCAACTGAATTTCTAACATATTTGTAAATCTCTTTATCTTTTAGTTAATTTTTTTAAATCAGATCTTAGATCTTTTTATTGAAGTTTTATGCATGTTTAAACATTAAAAAACCCAAAACAAAGTAAACAGTCCCAAGTTCACCATAAAGCGTTCATCTAAGTCGACCAGGAAAGCAACATATACGAGCACAGGTCTTACAGATACATCGGATACACACAACATACATAATGTGATGTTTCACAATACAGCGCACAACCTCGAATTACTAACTAGAGCATAGAGAGAATGAAGTTGAACATCCTTAGGCCAAGCTAATCCCCACCCAACCCTGGAGAAAGGCACAAAGATTGTAAATAAAAGCAAGTCACAACTGTTAATAACAATGACCGAATAAAACAATACAATCTTGAGGTGTTGAACAAGTAAAACAAGTCGAAATCTAGTTGCTTTAAGATGGAAGACCAGAGCACTTCAGGTGGAATCTCCCATTATAGTACAATATCTAACAGTTAGCAAATGATCAAAGTTATATCAAATCAAATTCCTGGAGGTGCTAGGAAGAAATGAGGAACCTTCCAGCCGGCCTCCTGCAATCTCGCATTAAAGGGGTACTCCGCTGCTCAGCGTTTGGAACAAACTGTTCCGAACACTGAGCCGGCGCCGGGAGCTTATGACTTAACGCCCGCCCCCTCAATGCAAGTCTATGGGAGGGGGCGTGACAGCCGTCACGCCCCCTCCCATAGACTTCCATTGAGGGGGCAGGGTATGACATCATGAGGGAGCAGGACTATGTCGTCACAAGCTGCTGGCTCCAGCGTTCGGAACAGTTTGTTCCAAATGCTGAGCAGCGGAGTACCCCTTTGAATAGAGAGTTTTTAGGTAGTTACAGCCATTTGGACCCATTCCCTAGGTTCAAAGGAGCAGCCTAAGGCTGGGTTCACATCACATTTTTGCCATACTGTTTTCAATCCGTTTTTCTAAAGAAAACATCCATGTTAAAAAAAAAAAAAATAAAAAGTATGTGGTTGCAGTACGGTTTTTAAACCGGAGTCAAAACCGTGGTTGACCAAGATTTTGTCTCCGGTTTAAAATCTGTACTGCAACCGCATACGTTTTTTTTTAACATGGACGTCAATGGGAAATGCACATGTATACGGTTTTTACTTTGCACATGTGCATTTGCATTTGCGCATTTGGTCCCCACCCAAGACCCCTCCCATTAAAAATGGACAACATTTTCAAAAACGTATGGGTTTTTTTTCTATAAAAACTGACGGAGCAGTATGCACTTTTAAAAACAGTAAACTGTTTAAATACGCATACGGTTTACTTTTTCCCATACTGTTCCATCTGTTTTTTACCCATACGGCTTTTGATAGAAAATGTATGCGGGAACCGTAGTTGAAAAACGTAGTGTGAACCCAGCCTAAGTCAGATTTCCAAGTTAACATATACGGCTATTTGCTAGAGGACGCAATAAGATCACTATAGATAGCGGAAATAAAAACTTGACTTTCTGAAGAGTTGCTGCGTAATTTCTGTCAGGTTTCTTTAGGTTAAATAAAGCATGCTGAAGATAATCCCCACTGTTCATCAAAGGTAAATCAAGGCTTCATTCTTATTCTCATTCTTATGATCACCCATGGCAGCTTTCTGTTGTGTAAATTGTTTTGTACCTACTGCTGTACACACTACTGCAGTGTAGCAGCTCTGTGCTTAATGTAACCCTTTCCTTGCTTTGAACATGCTGCTTTTTCTTTCCTTTTCTACTTACATAGCACCTTGCAAACGTAGTGCATCCATAATCCCTTCTCCCTCCACATGTCATCTAGTACTGTATAAATCATCACCCAGCACAGAGCAGCCTGTTCAGTCTAGTGCACTCTCTCCAGTACTATGTCATGGCATTGCAGAGAGGAGTATGTTGTGCTGTGATTGGCTAGAAAATAAGGAAGATCCTGTGTATGTAATACTGGTGAACAGCTTAGCTCTGGTCCCACCCCATGAAATGAAGTGAAAGTGAATGATGATAAGTGATTAATAATAGCAGTGAGAACACTTGCCACCATGGTTTACCTACCAAAACCAGATTTAGCAATTATATTTGAAACGGCAGGTATTATTTACTGTGTTTGTTCCTCCTCTTTCTCTATTGTCATGTTCTTGAAATTTTTGGATGCCTCCTGGGGTGGACATGGGTCTTCTGTCAGCCATCTTTACAATCAGTTTTGTGTGTGAGGCCTGTGGGGCCAAATAATCTGAAAAAGAAGACAACATGAAATTGGCTGTGCATAGTGGTCTGGTACAGTCTGGGCTGGGTTAGCACAGTATGTGACTCTGGCAGGTTATACACAGTGGAATAGCTTATATAGAATAGCTTAGCTATATCTACGAAAGTGAATGGAACAATTCCAGATGCCCATACTCCCCAATAGAGGGAGCTATCTGAATACATATTTATACATGTCTCATTAACGCAAATCACAGGTTTATAGTGCAGGTGAAACGGATTTAAAATGAGGTATATCTTAGCAGGATAAACCGTTGTCCGGTTCCCTAGATGGACGCTGCTAAGAGCTTAATTGCTGGCTTTGTGCAATGGAGGCGGGACTCAGAAGTGATGCTAAGGATTCCAGGTCCCTCCCCCTTTGAACAAAGTCGGCAAATAACATGTTAGCAATGTTGGTAAATAGCAGGTCTATCTCCACAACTGCACCACAGATCCTGGGAATTTATACCACATTTTAATCCAGTTCACCTGCACTTGTAACCCTGTATATTGGGTTTAGTGTGGGTGAACTGGCTGTGAGTTTCCCTTTTAAAGGGGTACTCCGCTGCCATGCTTCCGGAGCTCTGCTCCCCATCATCCTGAAGTTTATTGTTCCGATCGCTGTGTGCGGGCTTCCATGTTCAGGGCCGCCCCTCGTGAAGTCACGCCCGCCCCCTCAGCAAAAGTCTATAGGAAGGGGGCGTGACTGTGTGCATGGTGTTCAGACTTCTAATTCTATGTATTGCTATGTTCATTTTCTTTAATAACTGAAATATTCTATTATGGATAATTATTCAGAAGTCATGTTATGCTAGCTACCATGCTAAATACGTGTCATTTTGTAGTCTTTTTTTATTTATTTATTTTATTTTTAACTTTTCTCCATTTTATTTTATTTTTTCCTTTCAGGACTGTGAAGACCCAAACCCACTGATCCGTGCTCTAGCTGTGCGCACCATGGGCTGTATTCGTGTAGACAAAATCACAGAGTATCTCTGTGAGCCACTGCGCAAATGCCTGAAGGATGAAGACCCATATGTGCGCAAAACGGCGGCTGTGTGTGTTGCCAAATTGCATGACATTAATGCTCAGTTAGTGGAAGATCAGGGATTCCTTGATACATTGAAAGATCTAATATCTGACTCCAATCCCATGGTAAGGAAATTCTCTTTGTGATGTTTTTTTTTGTTGGCTTGGATCTAAGGGGGAATGTACCAAAGGAGAGGGTAACATTGTGACAGTAAATGCTGTGGGTTAAATAGCTGACTGTCAATAGCTATTAGGGCTTCGCAATATATCGCAAAAGCAATCGAATCGCAATTTTTGCTTTTTGCGATATAGCGATGCAGCCCCGGGGAAAACATGCGATTATCTGCTCGGGGTGGCTCCCGTGGCCGAGGCCGGCCAGAGCAGGTAAAAACTAATTTAAATACTAAGTCAGTGTTTCCCAACCAGGGAGCCCCCAGTTGTTGCAAAACTACAACTCTTAGCATGCCCGGACCGGCAAAGGCTGTCCGGGCATGCTGGGAGTAGTAGTTTCACAACAGCTGGAGGCAACCTGCTAGAAAAACACTGAGCTAAGGGCACAGGGAGAAAAATAAAAATAAATCTTCTGCTCAGCTAGTCCCAGTCCCTGCAGATTAGTCTCCGTGCGCTCCAGAGTTTCCTCTCTTCTTAGTACAGGCAGTAGGACCTTTCCCTTTTCAGCCAATCACTGGCTGCAGTGGTGTCACGTGTCAAGCCAGTGATTGGCTGATGGGGAAAGGTCTTATACTGCAGCAATACACTAGGTTTCCCGGGTCCCGCGGAAGATTTGAAATCCGCTCAACCCAATGTAGAATGTGACGGGGGGGGGACAAGGGGGAGGAGAATGTGACAGGGGGGGTGGGGGGAGAATGTGACAAGGGGGGGATGCGACAAGGGGGAGGAGAATGTGACAAGGAGGGGATGTGAAATAGGTGGTGGGCATAAAACGGGTAGGTAGTTGTGAAATGGGGGGGGATTTCACCATTTTTTAATTTTTTTTTTTACTATATAGCATCACATATCGAAATCACAATATTTAGGCCCAAAATCGCAATCGCACATTTTTTTCATATCGTGCAGCCCTAATAGCTATCTATATCGTGAAAAAGCAGTGGTTTCTAGAATTGTTAGTACGTTTCAGATTCTGTTTGTACCTCAGTAATATTCCAGGCCCTTTTGACACTCAGTTTATATTCATCATTATTTGCTACTAGTGTAAAAGGGCAATTTTATAACAAAATGTGAATCATTCATATTGTATGGCAATAGCAGTCAAGTAGCTTACTTAACCGATTGTTAATGCTCAGTCTAATGTTCTCCTTATTCCAGGTTGTGGCTAATGCTGTAGCAGCTCTGTCAGAGATTGCAGAGTCCCATCCTAATAGTAACCTTCTGGACCTGAACCCCCAGTCCATCAATAAACTACTAACTGCTCTCAATGAGTGCACAGAGTGGGGGCAGATCTTCATTCTGGATTGCTTAGCCAACTATGTTCCCAAAGATGACCGGGAAGCTCAAAGGTAAGTTTGATGTTGCTCAAATGGATATAGGGTATGATCCTTTTTTTCTTTTCTTTATTTGATACACTTCTTCTTTACAGTGTATGTGAACGTGTTACTCCTCGCCTGTCACATGCTAATTCAGCTGTGGTCCTGTCTGCGGTGAAGGTTCTTATGAAACTCATGGAACTCCTGTCCAAAGATTTGGATTACTATGGGACACTGTTAAAGAAGCTTGCACCCCCACTTGTCACTTTACTCTCAGCTGAGCCTGAATTGCAGTATGTAGCACTGCGCAACATCAACTTAATTGTACAGAAAAGGTAAGATATTTATACTGATAAGTGTTACCGATGCTCTGTGTGCATAAGTCTGTTGCCTATTCTCTGTGCCTTGTCTTCCAGGCCAGAGATCTTGAAGCATGAAATGAAAGTTTTCTTTGTTAAATATAATGACCCGATCTATGTTAAGCTTGAAAAACTTGACATCATGATCAGACTGGCATCACCTGCAAATATTGCCCAGGTTAGTGGCTGCTATATTATGTGCATATGTACAACTTGTACACAGTTGTATCACCTTCTAGTCATTATACTGGTACTTAGTCAAATATTCCTTTTCATTTAAATAAAATAGGTTCTGGCCGAACTTAAAGAATATGCCACAGAGGTGGACGTAGATTTTGTACGCAAAGCTGTTAGAGCCATTGGACGCTGTGCCATAAAAGTGGAGGTATGACTATTTTATTTAGCATGTTGACAGTTTAAGATCCTTATAGACATTTCTATCTCGGTGGTTGGCGCTAGTTCACAAGGCTCGATTAAATGCTCGTTCACTCGTGTGGCCCTTTAAATTCATCCTTTTTGGCTGCATAAACAAAGGGTGATGTGCTGATGATAGTGATAATTAAATGAGCACTCCAAGATCCAATCAGCTGACAAATATTTGCCTGCCTGTCGCTGGTCCGACTATCCTGGAAACACTCATTCAGCCCGTAGCCCATGTAAAGGGGCCTTTAGTATTTTAACCCCTTAACGACCACAGACGTAAATGTATGTCCTGGTGTGGTGGTATTTAGCGCACCAGGACATAAGTTTACGACCTGTGTATGACCGCTAGCAGCAGCCAGGGACCCGTCGGTAATGGCCAACATCCGCGGTCGCGCGGATGTCCGCCTTTAACACCTCAGATGCTGTGATCAGTACAGATCATGGCATCTGTGGCAATGCGCATGTTAAAATAGATGATCGGATCGCCCGCAGCGCTGCCGCGGGGATCCAATCATCTGTAATGGCAGACGGAGGTCTCCTCACCTGCCTCAGTTTGTCTCCCGGCGTCTCCTGCTCTGGTCTGAGATCGAGCAGACCAGAGCAGAAGATGACCAATAATACTGATCAGTGGTATGCCCTATGCATAGCACTGAACAGTATTAGCAATCAAAGGATTGCTATTGATAGTCCCCTATGGGGACATAAAAAGTGTACAAAAATAAAGTTGAAAAATGTAAAAGAAATGTAAAAAAAAAAGTGAAAAATCCCCTCCCCCAATAAAAATGAAAATTGTCTGTTTTTCCCATTTTACCCCCAAAAAGCGTTTTTTTTTAAAATAAACTTATTTGGTATCACCGCGTGTGTAAATGTCCGAACTATCAAAATATAATGTTAATGATCCCGTACAGGGAACGGCGTAAATGTAAAAAATAAAGTCCAGAAATTATCTAAAAGTTTTACATATGCAAATGTGGTATCGATAGAAAGTACAGATGACTGCGCAAAAAATGAGAAAGTTATAGGTGGTCAAAATAGGGCGATTTTACATTACTGATTTTGTACAAAAAGCATAAGATTTTTTTTAAGCGGTAGAAATATATAAAAGTATCTAGCCCTGCGTATCATTTTAATTGTATTGACCCACAGAATAAAGAACATGTCATTTTTACCGTAAAGTGTATAGTGTGAAAACGAAACCCTCCAAAATGTGCAAAATTGTTGTTTACATTTCCTCCCTTAAAAAATGTTGGGGTTTGCCGTACATTTTATGGTAAAATGAGAGATTTCATTACAAAGTACAAATGGTCACGCAAAAAACAAGCCCTTATATGGGTCTGTAGATGGAAATATAAACGAGTTATGGATTTTAGAAGGCGAGGAGGAAAAAACGAAAATGCATAAATAAAATTGGCCTGGTCCTTAAGGTGAAAATGGGCTTGGTCTTAAGGGGTTAAAGATTGATTCTGAATTGTGGTTTTCTATTTTGCTTCTCTTTTAGCAATCTGCAGAGCGCTGTGTTAGTACCCTACTGGATCTTATTCAGACCAAGGTGAATTATGTGGTCCAAGAAGCCATTGTGGTCATAAAGGACATTTTCAGAAAGTATCCAAACAAGTAGGTTTCACTAGTCGTTCTAACCTGTTGTCTAGATAGTTTTCTGTTATTACTGTTGTTTAGTAGTCCCCTGGTGTTGTTTATTATAGAATTATAGCAGAGAGATGTATAGTGTTTTCTGGTTAGGAGTAAGGGCTTTAAAGGAAAGGCAGATTATATCCGGACAGTATTGACGGAAGATCTACTCTTTTATGCTTATGTAATACTTCTCTAGTATGTCACCATCTGGCCCCAATGTGAAGTTTTATATTCACTAATCTTTCTTTAGATATGAGAGCGTCATCTCCACACTGTGTGAAAACCTGGATTCTCTCGATGAACCAGAGGCAAGGGCTGCAATGATTTGGATAGTAGGAGAGTATGCTGAGCGCATTGACAATGCTGATGAGCTGCTGGAAAGCTTCTTAGAGGGATTCCATGATGAGAGCACACAGGTGAGACATGTGCCCTGGCACTAGTGAAACAGCATCTTTGCAGGGTAGCTCCCACCATCCTATTTTTTTTTTTCTGTCCCTGCCTATTGCCAATCTATCCCTAACCCCCTCCCTGCTTTTAATTTTTCTTTTTACTATCTTAAAAATAACTTTATGTCTGCCTGGTAGTGTGCTCACTACCAGGCAGACTTCCCCAGCAGGCACCACGTCACTGATGCCTACTGGGGACAACACTTCCGCCCTTAGTTTATCTACACAGGGTGCCTCCAGCTGTTTCACCACTACAACTCCCAGCTTGCCCTGACATCTATAGGCTGTCAGGGCATGCTGGGAGTTGTAATAGTGAAACAGCTGGAGGCACCCTGTGTAGATAAACTATGTTAGTGCCATGCGGCGCTACAGCGCTAGCCCCTTCCCTCCGTCAAAGCCCCCCCATACCCCGTTCCCTCCATCACACCCCCCCCCCCCCCCTCCGTCCGCCCACATACCCCGTTCCCTTTTACTTACAGATACTGCAGAGTCCGGCAGCGGGCGTGCAGGGGCAGCGGCGGCAACGACACGTGCGGGAGGAGTGGCTTCCCAGCCAGTGGCCGGGGAGCCAATGCGCTCGCTCCCGCCTGTCTGATTGACAGGCAGGGAGCGAGAGCAGCCTAAATGAAAAAGGACTGATTGCCACTCCAAAATCAGTCCTTTTTCAGGCGTGACGTCACGCCAGGCTGCAGCCAGCCACTAGGAGGGTGACCCCTTGTGGCCGGTTTTCAAATGTAAATTACACCTTGTTAATAAAAAAAATAATGAAACTATATTAGAGATATGTTGTAGTACATATGTACTACAACATATCAAAAAAAAAAGTTGGTGACAGTGCCCATTTAAGGTTGCAGAAAGACTGAAGCGTAAGTTACGTGGCTGAGCTGTCTTTACAGCTCATCTTGAAACTATTAAAATAGAACATTATTTATAAGCACAATGAACACCACCTTAAAGGTGTACTCCACCCCTAGACATCTTATCCCCTATCCAAAGGATAGGGGATAAGATGTCTGATCGCGGGGGTCCCACCGCTGGGGACCAGCGCAATATAGCATGCGGCACCCACCTGTTTCCTCCGGAAGCGCTGGAGGGTCTGGGTCCCGACAACCGGAATGGAAGTTTGTGACGTCACGACTCCGCCCCCGTGTGACGTCACGCCCCATCCCCTCAATGCAAGTCTATGGGAGGGGGCGTGACGCCCCCTCCCATAGACTTGCATTGAGGGGACGGGCGTGACGTCACACGGGGGCGGAGTCGTGACGTCACAAACTTCCGTTCCGGTGGGCATGGGTCCCCAGCGGTGGGACCCCCGCGATCAGACATCTTATCCCCTATCCTTTGGATAGGGGATAAGATGTCTAGGGGTGGAGTACCCCTTTAAAACTAAAAAAATAAAAATAAATTTTCGGTCACTTCACTTTCTCACTTCACTTTCCAAAAAAAAAAAAAAGGTCCTGGCGGGTCTGCATGGTCTAAGGTTAAAAGTAACAAAAACTATGTACTTTAAGTATCAATGTAATCAGAACATAGTAAAAGAGCCATTTTGCATTGTGAAACATTAAACCCTGAAAAAATGATTGTGTATTTAGGGGAAATGGGAAGTGTTCCCATTTCACCCCAGAAACTTTTTTTCCCTTGATTTCTCAATACATTAAATGGTAAAATAAAAGGTGCCATTAAAAAGTATAGACGTACCCTAATGTGGCTCTGTAAGTGGATATAGAAATCTTTTCAAATCAACTGGCGTCCGATACAGTTTTGTAAATTACTTATATTTAAAAATCTTAAGTCTTCTAGTACTTACCGTATTTTTTGCCGTATAAGATGCACTTTTTCTTCCCCAAAACTGGGGGGGAAAATTCGGTGCGTCTTATACGGCGAATACACCCCTATCGCGGCGGTCCCTGCGGCCATCAATGGCCGGGACCCGCGGCTAATACAGAACATCACCAATCGCGGTGATGCCCTGTATTAACCCTTTAGACGCGGCGATCAAAGCTGACCGCTGCGTCTGAAGGGAAAGTGACACTAACCCGGCGGTTCAGTCGGGCTGTTAGGGACCGCCGCGATTTCACCCCGGCGGTCCCGAACAGCCCGACTGAATAGCCGGGTTAGTGCTTACAGGACACCGGGAGGGACCTTACCTGCCTCCTCGGTGTCTTCTCCGTTCAGGGATCCCCTGTATGGACGGCGCTCTCCTTCCTCGTCATCACGTCGTCGCGTACGTGCATTGGCGTGCGTAACAACGTGATGACCGCGAAAGAGACCGAGGATACCCGGCCGGCAGCAGAGACGTTCCGGAGCGACGGGGACGCTGCGACAGCGATGGAGCTACATCCAGGGCAGCGGGGACACGTGAGTATTACCTCCTATACAGTGGTTTTCAATCTGCGGACCTCCAGATGTTGCAAAACTGCAACTCCCAGCATGCCCGGACAGCCAACGGCTGTCCGGGCATGCTGGGAGTTGTAGTTTTGCAACATCTGGAGGTCCGCAGGTTGAAGACCACTATTGGGTTCAAAATCTTTATTTTTTTTTAGATTTTGCACCTATAAATTGGGTGCGTCTTATACGCCGTTGCGTCCTATAGGGCGAAAAATACGGTATTAGGTGTACCTTGGAGGAAGTTGTGTAGTTTTTTCCAGTCCAACCCTGTGTTCTCTGCTGCTGCCTTTGTCTGTGTCAGAAACTGTCCAGATCATAAGCAAATCCCCATAGCAAACCTCTCCATCTCTGAACAATTACTAACATAGGTGGCAGCAGGGCGCACTGTATCTCACTGAAAAACTAGTTACATTTGTATTTACATTTTTTCCAATCTTATTAATAGTGTGGTCTCAGATTGGGATTTGGCAGCTTTTTGTCTTCTCTTTGGTTAGTCCAGCTTGCTAGGAGTAGATTTTTTTTTTCTAGGGTAGACTGCATACCAGCTTTTGACCCTCGGATTTGTATTGAACATCTAATTGCATTAACACTGCTGTCTGTGTTAAACAAGTTACAAAAGGTATTTCTATTTTAGGTCCAACTACAACTTCTGACAGCTATTGTGAAACTGTTCTTAAAGAAGCCTACAGAGACACAGGAGCTAGTACAGCAAGTATTAAGCTTGGCAACTCAGGTGAATGTTTTAGATGTCCTTATGGTTTTAATGCACTGTTCTTTAGATACATTGTGTAAGACCTATAAGCTGTTTCATATCCGTTTATTATAATTGCATAGTTTGAGCAATATAAAGAATTGGTAACTTTGTTATGCACCACTGTTATCTATTTCTGTATGGGTTTCTTATCTCTATCTCATGCACTTAAATATAGGATTCAGATAACCCAGATCTCCGAGATCGTGGCTATATATACTGGCGACTGCTCTCCACAGATCCTGTTGCTGCCAAAGAAGTTGTCTTGGCAGAAAAACCTTTGATCTCAGAAGAAACTGATCTGATTGAGCCCACTTTGCTGGAGGAGCTTATCTGTTACATTGGTACACTAGCTTCTGTCTACCACAAGCCTCCAACTGCTTTTGTAGAAGGAAGTCGTGGAGTTGTTCCCAAAAGGTTACCACCTCGAACTGGCTCGTGAGTATTGGCTGATATCTTGTGTTTACAGATCTCATGTAGGTTGCAGAGAATAGCTGATAGTAGACTCTACTAGGATAGTGTATGTTACCCCTCTAGGTACAGTGCATCTGAAATGATACTTTTATTTCATGTATGAATGTTCATTATGTGCCCAAGCTGTATGTTTGGATATGTATGACAGACCATGGTTTGTCTATGTATGTATGGTATGTCTATGAATGTGAACCTCTCATATCAGCCATGCCTAGGTGTCCAAAGACCAAGTAGAGCAGCTCCTATAATACCTGGTAGTATACAGCTGCAAGAAATTGTGGCTAGGGCTGGGCAGTATACCGGTTCATACCGAATACCGAAATTTTTGTGCTGCACGATATGAATTTTAACCCATACCGCAATACCGGTTTGGCCCCTCCCCCTTGGGAATGAATGAATCAGCCCTGTGCTGTCCCCACATCGGGGAACTAATCATATGTGACCCGCCAGCGCTGTTCTGCTCCCCCCCCCCCAATTCATTATCAGCCCAGCGAGGTACTACTCACATATGTCAAGCACTGCCCTCCTCCTCTTTGTTTGGGGCCGCTGGCACTGGAACTCACTGTACGCCAGTGGTCTCCAACCTGTGGACCCCCAGATGTTGCAAAACTATAACTACCAGCATGCCCGGACAACCAACGGCTGTCCGGGCATGCTGGGAGTTGTAGTTTTGCAACAGCTGGAGGTCCGCAGGTTTGAGACCACTGCTGTACGCTGTATCCCTATGCCCGGGCTGCAAAAGATAAAGAAAATAAACTTTAACTTACCTACGTCGGCCTTACGCTGGGGACTGGAACGTCGGACAGCCGTCAGCCTATCACCAGCCGCAGTGATGTCCCGCCCCGGCCAGTGATAGGCCGAGCCCACTGTCATGTAAGAAGCCGGCTCCTTACATGACGGTGGGCTCAGCCTATCACTGGCCGGAGCATTGCTGCGACCGGTGATATGCTGACGGCTGTCCGACGTTCCAGTCCCCAGCGTAAGGCCGACTTAGGTAAGTTAAAGTTTATTTTCTTTATCTTTTGCAGCCCGGGCATAGGGATACAGCGTACAGCAGTGGTCTCAAACCTGCAGACCTCCAGCTGTTGCAAAACTACAACTCCCAGCATGCCCAGACAGCCGTTGGTTGTCCGGGCATGCTGGGAGTTGTAGTTTTGCAACATCTGGTGGTCCGCAGGTTGGAGACCACTGGCGTACAGTGAGTTCCAGCGACAGCCGCCCCCAACAAAGAGGAGGAGGGCAGTGCTTGACATATGTGAGTAGTACCCCGCTACAGCGCTGGCGGGTAACATGATTTGGTTGGGGGGGGGGGAGCAGAACATCGCTTGCGGGTCACATCATTTGGGGGGTGAAAGAAACACCGTTATATACCGTGGAACCGCCATAAGTTACAAAAATACTGTGATACACATATTTGGTCATACCGCCCAGCTCTGTGGCTTTAAAACACAAAACAAAACAGTACACCATAAAGTGCACACCCGTTAACTAGGGTTTTAAAGTGTGACTTAAAAACAGCACTACAGGTAGTATTTATATAGTGTCTAGTGGAGGACTTAAATCGTATATATGGAAGTCTGAACTGCTTTTGGTTTGCCTGAAGGAAAGCTTCCCACCTTCCCTGCTACTTAGTAATAGAATATGAGTCTATTTGAAGCAATTCCAAGGCAAACTATAGGGGGTGTAGTATTACATTGCAGACAGACTATTACTAATTTACTTGCTTCTTTGTCTACAGCAACGAGAGTGCAGAAAGCCCAGATGCAGTTACCTCTGTGCAACCCCAAACAGAAACAAACCCTTCAGTCATCCCATCCCAGGGTGATCTGTTGGGTGACCTCCTAAACCTTGATCTAGCACCACCAGTCAGTGGACCCCCCCTGACTACCAGCTCTGTTCCATTAGGTGGAGTAGATCTCCTGAGTGGTGGACTTGACACTCTGGTATGTACATAATATTCAGCCCCTTTATTATACCATATACCTATACCCCAGGTATTTTACCCTCCCAGCATGAGCATCATGAGTGTAAATGGCTGCCCTGCTCCTCCCTCTTACAGGGCACTCTGTATTCATAAGAGAATGTCGGCTCCAGTCCCCGCTCCATTGCCAATTAACACAGCTCTTGCTTTGTGGACCGGAAGTAACTTTGCCAGTGTAACTCTGTCTCATAGAGCTATATTAAGAAAGTGACTTCTGGAACACACTCAATCCCCAGTGTCAATTGGCTGTTCACACTGTAACAGGGGCGACCAGAATTGATGTCCTATCTGGAAAACAAAGTGTCCGATAAGAGGGGGAGCTGTTTACCTTCACCATGCTTATGCTAAAAGGGGAATATAACTTTTTGGTGGAGTGGCCCTTAACGTTTGTATATGTAGGAAGGGACAATTCAAAGGAAATCTATTTAAAAAAAAAAAAAGTGTAATTATAGTACTTGACAAAACATCTATAGACCCTGCACTGTTTAAATGGAATGAATCCATCAACTGAGCATTGGTATAGAGGGTTCTGCAGGTATTATGTGCTGTGGTAGCTGGACCCTTATGCCTGATTTCCGAGCGTGTCAATACTTTTGGCTGAATCTGCTCAGAAACGCATTGACATATATGAAGATGGCACATTTCGGAGTGCCAGTGACTGTTGATTGTGGAATGTCCGCCCGGATATTTTCCAGGGTGTGTTCCATAAGACTGATGCATAGCAAATGTGGTGCCAATATTCAAAAAAGGGATATAAAGAGTTAAACATCTATTGTGATTAAACTAGATTATTCAGTGTAGAGAAAAGATGTCTTAAGAAATTATGTGATCACCATACACAAATATATAAATGGACAGTATAGAGATCTTTCTAGTGATCTTTTTTATACATAGGCCGGTAACCATGACAAGGGGGCATCCACTACGTCTAGAGGAAAGAAGGTTTCACCAACATTACAGACAGATTCTTTACTGTATGAGCAGTGAAACTATGGAACTCTGTCACATGATTATGTGATGGCTGATTTTTTGGACAATTTCATGAGGCGCCTGATGCCTTTCTTAAAAATATAATATTATAAGCTATTAATAGATTACTGGAGTTGAGACAGTGATCCAGGGATTTATTTTGATTACTATAATTGAAATCGGGAAGGAATTTTGCCCTTTTGTTTGGAGCATATGGCATCTGCCACCTTAAAGGGATAGAACAAACTGTTCCGAACACTGGAGCCGGGAGCTTGTGATGTCATAGCCCAGCCCCCTCATTACATCACGCCCCGCTCCCTCAATGCTAGTCTATGGGAGGGGGCGTGAAGTGTATCAAGGGGCTAAGTCACTGAATCAGTGCACAGGGACTGATATTGAACTTATCATGTACTAAGCACTTACTCTGGTAAATGGAGTACATGCAGGAAAGAAATCACTAACAATCATAGTTACAGGAACTGAATAGAATGTGCACTGTCACTTGGAAAAACTTTTGATATTTCCTACAGACATGTCAAAAGTTTTGATGGGTGGAGGTCTGAGTGTTCAGACCTTCACCAATCAGGAGAACGAGCCTGGGAGAATCAAGCACTCAGTGCATTCTCTCCCAGCTCTGTGTCAAGTGATCAAGACACACTCAGTGTACCGCTATGAAGCATGTCTCAATCTCATGGCACATAGGGAGAAGAGCGTGCAGACTTTTCCCGGTTCATTCTCCTGATTGGTAGAGGTCATAACACTCAGACTCACACCAATCAAAACTTTCAGTCGGCTCCATTGGGGGACACAGACCATGGGTATATGCTGCTGTCACTAGGAGGCTTGACACTATGGCAACAAGAAAAGTTGGCCCTTCCCAGCAGGGTATACCTGCCTACAGGCACCTGAGCCCCCTACCTCCCTGCTCGTCTCGCTGTTACAGCCAGGCATGATGCAGGTGACTAAAGCTGACGGAAGACTTCATTAGGTTCATTAAAGGGGTACACCGTTACCTTGCTGTCGGAGCTCCGCTTTCCAGCATCCGGAAGTTATTGTTCCAAACGATGTGTGTGCGGGCTTCCGTGTTCAGGGCCGCCCCTCGTGACGTTACACCCGCCCACTCGTGATGTTGTGCCCCCTTCCCATAGACTTTCGTTAATGGGGGCGGGCATGACGTCACGAGGGGTGGCCCTGAACACGGAAGCCTGCACACACATCGTTTGGAACAATAACTTCCGGATGCTGGAAAGCAGAGCTCTGACAGCAAGGTAACGGAGTCAGTTCTTCTGACTAAGGTGAGGTTTCATCCTCTGGAGACCCCTACTTTGAGCCCACTCCTCTTTAATTGTTACTGGGCAACCCCTATCAACCCCTGGGGATGTGGGGAACGCTATTGTCAGTGGTGTAGGACTGTGCCCTTCCTTTCCCCCTCCCCTCTCTCTGTACAGACAGGCGCCGGCACCTCAGGAGTGTGCAGTTTACTTTCATTATTCGGCAGCCGCACGCTGCGGACAGCTCCCATCCTGCATTCACAAGCAAGCAAGCACCAGCACCTAGCTCCGGCCGCATCTCTTGCTCAATGCGTCCAGAGCACAGTTTCTTACTTCATCCTATCGTCAGCCGCGTGCTGCCGGCGGCGCTTCTCCACGCTCCCTTCCCTCATGCATTCGCAGAGGCAACGTGTAGTAAAAGCAGATGCCATTATAACCTGGGAAATTATCATCCTTTGACCGCAGGCTCTTGTCGGGTACTAGCCCCGCCCTCTCATTGCCAGCGGGGATAGTGCCCTATGAGTTGCGGGCGCGCAAACTAGACTTTTTTTCTCTGCCAATTAGCGCTGTGCGCACGCAGAGGTGTTTCTAAGGGCCATTGAGAGGCGCCCTAGTCTAGTCCGACCCCTCTCTTGTCATTGGTCCTCCATTCCTCCCCTCCTGTCTCTCTCTCTCTTCAGCTGCGGACCGGAGTTCTCCTCACAGCAGCTGCGTTTACTGGGGACACAGATGCTGGGTGAGACTGTTTCAATTTTGCTACGTTCGATCCCAGAACTGTCCCTCCCTCTAGACAGCTAACCGGGGCCCTGGTCACCTATTATACTTGCAAGGGCTGCAATACTAAAATGTCTGGTTCTGCTGAACCCACTTGTTCTGCCTGCACCACTGCACCCACCGACTCTCCTGGTATTACTACTCAGGATTCTCCTCCAGACCCGGTGAGCTCTGCTATCCCTCCAGAATGGGTGTCTTCCCTCTCCCAGTCTATTTCCGACTTGGCTCAGCTCTCCCACATATCAAAAGCAACTACTCTACCATTGGCAGATGCAGCTTCCTTTAAGCATCCGGCAGACAAGAAGGTAGAGACTCTGGCAAAAGTTGCCTTTGCAGCAGCGGGCTCTTCCTTCCTTCCTGGGTATGCTTCTGCCATGGTGTCTAAAACTCTTTCAGTCTGGGCTTCCCAACTCCGCCAGGGTATTCTTTCCGGAATCCCCCGTCGAGGAATTGGCTGATTTAGCTCTCCGACTATCTAGGGCTGGAGACTATCTCTGTTCTGCTTCCATGCAGTCGGCCCGTTGTGTGGCTTTTGCCACAGGCAACCTGGTGGCTCTTCGTCGTTCTATGTGGCTTCAGGCCTGGAACGCATTTGCCGCTTTTAAGAAATCTCTGATGGAGCTTCCTTTTACAGGTTCTCGACTGTTTGGTAAGCGCCTAGATGAGACGGGTGGTAAAAGTTCCTTGTTATCTCAAAATAAGGTTCGCAGTACTACTTCCCATTGAAAGTAGACTTCCTTTTGGGCATTTGGATCCAGTAAAGTGTCCAGACAGGCGCCCTCATGGGACAAGAAGGCTCCCTCCTTCCAGACCCGTCCCTCCAGGAAATCTGATAACCGTTCCGGTCGTTTCACGGCCAAAGCGGGCTCCCGCAAGCCTACCTGGGAGGTCATCTGTTACTCTTCCGGGAAGTTTGGTCCGTGCATGTGCAGGACTCCTGGGTCAGGGATGTGGTATCCAACGGATACCGGATCGAGTTTGCCTCCCTTCCAAGGGATCGCTTTTTTCGTTCCCGGGTCCCCCTCGGGGCATGCTCCAGTCCCTTCTCATTCAGGGAGTGATTGTCCCTGTTCCTCCCGAGGAGCGATTTTTGGAGTTTTATTCCAACCTCTTCATGGTCCCCAAGAAAGGGGGTTCCGTTCGCCCGATCCTGGATCTAAAGTGCCTCAACCAACATATTCTCCTCCGCCATTTCCGCAAAGAGTCTCTCCGTTCGGTCATGGCGTCCATGGATCAAGGAGAGTTTCTTTCCTCAGTGGACATCAGAGATGCCTACCTCCACATTCCAATTTTTCCAGGACATCAGCGCTATCACCACTTTGCAGTTCCGGAAGGCCATTTTCAGTTTGTGGCCCTTCCCTTCAATCTGGCCACTGCTCCAAAGGTCTTCACCAAGGTTCTGGTGCCTGTGATTGCCCTCTTATGGTCGAGGGGTGTCTCAGTGATTCCGTACCTGGACGACCTCCTGATCAAGGCTCCAACCAGGACCCAGAATCTGGAGAGTCTCCGTCTCACCCTTCAGACCTTGTCCCGTTTCGGCTGGATGGTCAATCTGGACAAGTCCAACCTAACTCCCACTCAGTCGTTGATTTTCCTGGGACTCCAGTTCAATATGGCGTCCGCCCGGATTCGGCTTCTGCCGGACAAGCGGCTGAGTCTTTTGTCAGGAGTTCAGATGCTCTAGAACCCTGTTCCAGATTCCATTTGCTTCTGCATGGAGGTTCTGGGTCGGATGGTGGCGGCAATTGAGGCCGTTTGCTTAGTTTCATTACCGTCCTCCTCAACTTGCGCTTCTGTCCCGGTTGGACAGATCTCCGTTATCCCTTGATCGCAGGATCATTCTTCCTCAGAGGTCTCGTCAGTCCCTTCTGTGGTGGCTTCATTCTCCCCTGCTTTTACAGGGGCGCTCCTTTCTGCCCTTCCGTTGGCAAGTCGTCACGACGGACGCCAGTCTTTCGGGTTGGGGAGGGGTCTTCAGGGACCGGACAGTCCAAGGCCTTTGGTCCCCCGAGAAGCCCTTCTCCCCATCAACATTTTGGAACTGAGGGCAATCTATCTTTTCCTGTGCCATTGGGAGATCCTTCTTTGGGACCATCCTGTTCATGTCCAGTCGGACAACTCCACTGCTGTGGCGTATATCGATCGCCAGGGCGGCACTCGCAGCTCGGCAGCGATGGCTTAGGTGTCCAGGATTCTTCCCTTGGCGGAACTCAGAGTGCCAGCCATCTCAGCAATTCACATCCCAGAAGTGCAGAACTGGGAAGCGGACTTTCTCAGCCGATCCTCATCCGACCCCAGCGAGTGGTCTCTTCATCCGGAGGTGTTTGCAGAGACTTGCAACCTCTGGGGCACTCCAGACATGGACTTATTTGCGTCCCGCCACAACCAGAAGGTTCCTCACTTTGTGGCGAAGTCCCGGGATCCCTTGGCTCTGGCTTTGGATGCCCTGGTGATTTCTTGGTCGGACTTTGCCCTACCCTATCTTGTCCCTCCTCTTCCTCTCCTTCCCAGGTCAAGGCAGAGGGCATTCCCGCCGTTCTCGTGGCTCCGGGCTGGCCCAGGAGGGTGTGATATGCCGATGTGGTCCGACTACTGGAAGATGTACCGCTGCACCTCTCTCTTCATCCAGGCCTTCTCTTTCAAGGTCCGCTTTGCCACCCCAATTTACTTTCTCTGCATTTGACGACGTGGCGGTTTAGACCGCGGTTCTGAGGGCTCGAGTTTTCTCTCCCCAAGTGATTCGCACTTTGATCAGGGCATGCAAGCCCTCTTCTGCGAAGATTTACCACCGTACTTGGCAGTCTTATTTTCGCTGGTGTGACTCTCATTCCTTTTCTCCAGTTATGTTCTCTCTCCCTCGACTTCTTTCCTTTTTGCAGTCGGGGCTAGAACAACAGTTAGCTCTCAGTTCCCTTAAGGGACAGGTTTCGGCCATTTCCACTCTCTTTCGACGTCCTCTAGCGTCTGATCCCCATGTCCAGACTTTTCTTCAGGGAGTGGCCCACGCAGCCCCTCTTTACAGGTCCCCTACACCACCTTGGGACTTGAACTTAGTTCTTGGTGCCCTGCAGGGTGCTCCCTTCGAACCTCTCAGGGACATTCCTCTCGCCTCGTTTCCTGGAAGGTGGCGTTCTTCATTGGAATAACCTCTATTAGGAGAATTTCAGAGCTTGCTGCTCTCTCCTGCCGTTCTCCCTTCCTGATCATACACCAGGACAAAGTTGTTTTCCGTCCGGTTCCGTCCTTCTTACCTAAGGTTGTTTCTGTTTTTCATCTTAATGAGGACATCGTCCTTCCGTCCTTTTGTCCGGCTCCATCTCATCCCAAAGAACGTTTGCTCCACAAACTAGATGTGCTGAGGGCTCTTCGGACCTATCTGTCACTTCTTCTTTTCGACATTGTGACTCCTTTGTTCTCACGGAAGGTCGCCGTAAAGGACAACCTGCTTCAAAGGACACCTTTTCTCGGTGGATTCGGTCTTCTATTTCGGAAGCTTACCACTGCAAGGGGAAGACCCCACCCTTCAGGGTTTCTGCTCATTCCACTCGTTCTGTCGGGGCATCCTGCGCTCTCCGGAACAAGGCTTCGGCCTCGCAGGTTTGTAGAGCGGACACATGGTCGTCTTTGCACACCTTCACGAGGTTCTACCAGGTTTTGCATCTGCTGATGCTAGTCTGGGCCGTAAAGTTTTGCAGGCGGCGGTGGTCCAGCCTTCCACCCTGATTGGTTTTCCTTTGCCCACCCTAGGAACTGCTTTGGTACGTCCCATGGTCTGTGTCCTCCAATGGAGCAGATAGAGAAAAGGAGATTTTTGTAATTACCGTAAAATCTCTTTCTCGTAGGACCCAATGGGGGACACAGCACCCGCCCTTATTTTCTCTGGTGTTCCTGGTTCGGTTACCTGTCTGAGGGTGTGTTCAGTTAACTTTTATTCTTGGTTTCCTCGGACAGTTCATGTTTTTTTTTTTTTTTTTTTTTTTTTTTTTTCTGATCTGTCGGTCCTCTCCTACTGCTCTGGGACTAAAACTGATTAGCTCAGGTGCCACTGATTAGCTCAGGTGCCTGTAGGTGGATATACACTGCCGGGTGGGCCGTCTTTTCTTGTTGCCATAGTGTCAAACCTCCTAGTGAAAGCAGCATATACCCATGGTCTGTGTCCCCAATGGATCCTCTGAGAAAGAGATTTTACGGTAAGCATAAAAATCGCCTTTTTGACATGTCTTAAGGAAATATCAAACGTTTAAGTGAGTCTTGTACTGAGCCACACACTGCTCTCTAGGGTAAACTTGTCAATAGTCCCTTTTATATGTCTCATGCTTTGCTCTGTAGTAAAATGTCTGTCATTTCAAAAAACTTTTGACATGCGAAAAGTTTTGATCAGTTGGAGTCTCAGTAGTGGGATCCACACCGATCAGGCGCACTTTACTCCCCGGCTTGTAGTGATCCATCCTGCAGCCCTATAGATTCATAAGGGTCTATTCACACATACAGTATCCCACGCAGATAACTAAATGACAACACGGCTTTAAATCCTGCACATCAAATCTGCGGACGATGCTGTACATATGAATAGACCCCAATGGAGCCCCAGGAAGTAGTTCGGAAAGTGAAGCATGCTTATCCCCACTTGTTTTCCTGGACCGTGGGTGTCTCAGAGCACTGAGACCCTGACCGATCAAAACTTTTGGCTTTTTTTTTTTTTTTTTTAAATAAGCAGGGTTACTTTAAAATGGAAAATAATTGATGTCTTTCACAGTGTATTAGGCTGATCCTTTCTTTTCATGTTTTTTCTCTTTCTGTCAATGTTCTTTCCTGTGCTGCTCCTGCCTGCTGCTCTCCGGCTTTTTTGTGTGTGTCTCCCTGCCTCTTTTCTGGTTGCCTGTGCTCTACCTTCCCTCCCATCTGCTTCAACTCCAAAGATTGTGGAAGACACAGAAGGGGTATGCTAGGGAGCACTATACATCTATACTGCATGGATTGTTGGGGGTTGGTTTTAACCCTATAGGGTTTCATCAAAATCACCCACTGTACAGAATTACATTCACGGGACACACTCACTAGAAAGCGCCATGACATCCTGGGGATTCTAGGGTAGTACTGTGGACACTTTAAATCCAACATTCTTAAAAGAACTCTTCTTGTTTTATTTAATTCTTTCTTACTTTACAGCTGGGTGGTGACACTGGTCCAAATATAAGTGTAAGTACAATTCAATTTCTTTGTTTTCCATTGCATGGATGTTTGGTATAACAATAATAATGATTGTAATAAGCTTTAATCATATAGCAACAACATATTCTGCAGCTATTCTAGTTTGTGATTGATTGGTCTTATTTGTTTAAGGCACTTTTTTCTTTTTATGTTTTTTTATTTTTTTTTTTTTTATTTTTTTTTTTTATCACAGTTGTCATAATGTAGATACATATGATCACAAATGGCCTGTAGGTGGTGATATGATTGTAAAGTAATGTGTATCATTACCACTATTATTTTGTAGACTATATCTCCCTATTGCTTCTCTCTTGTAGCTGTCAACTGGCTTCATGGCTCCTCCAGTGGCTCCAGCACCCCTTGGCCCCCCACTCTCTGGAGGACTTGGTGACCTCTTTGATTTGGGTGGTGGAACAGGTGCAAATATTGGATCTTATGTACCTCCAAAGACAGTAAGTAATACTTTTTCACATATGCAATCTTGCAGGATCTTATATTTTTTGAAAAGTCTAAAAATTTCACAGCAAAATAGTTTGGCAAACTGTCAGAATAATACCATGTACTAGGAGCGAGTGGTTTGTTTTACATGCAGCCTCTTGTATAGAGGCTGGTTATATGAACATGTTAATCTATGACATGTGTGGTACCATAGCATGTGTCATATTTTGGGAGCATTGATTTTAAACCCCTTTTAAAATTACATGCGTCCCATTAATAGAGTGTATGTAGCTATTGAGCCCTTTTTTTTTCTTTCAACAGGTATGGTTACATGCAATGAAGGGAAAAGGCCTGGAAATTAGCGGCACTTTCGCCAGAAGATCTGGTGGAGTATTCATGGATTTGCATTTTACCAACAGAGCCCTTCAGGTCATGAGCGACTTTGCTATACAGTTCAATCGCAACAGGTATACAATGTGATCAATAGAGGCCTCTGGGAGAATTTTTATTAATAATATATTAAGCTAAATCATTCCTTTACTTAACAGCTTTGGGTTGGCACCAGCAGCTCCTCTACAGATTCTTACCCCTTTGGCCCCCAATCAATCTACAGAAGTCTCTCTTCCTTTAAATACAATTGGATCTGTCATGAAAATGGAGCCTCTCAATAACTTGCAGGTGAATTGCCTAAACTTGTTATTATTCATAGTACAGTATGTTAATCCATATTTCAGCTTTTTTTCTCAATGTGTAAAAAAAATTTTGTAATTTTTTATTTTTTTATTTTTATTTTTATTTTTTTGCTATCATTAAAACATCTATTATTTATGAACCATAGTCCATTGTTTTTGTGGTTTAATGCAGTATTTCTCTGTTCCTGCAGGTGGCAGTAAAGAACAATATTGACGTCTTTTACTTTAGTGTTGTCTATCCACTTCACATTTTATTTGTGGAAGATGGAAAAATGGGTGAGTATTTATGGGGGTCTCCAACTTTTCTCAAATATTCCTTCTTTTCGTGACCAGCATGATGGTTTTTTTTTTTTCTTTACAATCTTTGAATCAAAAGATTCTTGCATTTATTGTTTAGTGTTGTGCTAAGCGTAGAGCTGTGTGGGGGTTATCATATAGAAGACAACTTGAATGAAGAGTTAAAAATATACAGGGGGCGCTCCCTGATGAGGTGTATCCGTTGGTGTGTTCCCTTCACCACACCCAGGTGATATACCAACTTTTTTTTTTTTTTTTTGGAAGATGCACCGAAATTAGCAGCAAGTGGCATAGGTAAAGGGGAATACGATAGTTGGCTGCTGCCCTCTTACCGGTATCGGACCCCAGTAGTAGTGAACAATGGAGATAGACGAAATGAGTAAAAGAAACCGGTTTAGCGGAGGAGCTGCACAACTGTAGCCATGAAGACTCGAGTAGCACAGGACAAAATAACTTTTATTGATAGAATTCAGGACAACGCATTTCGGCATACCCTAATGCCTTCCTCAGGTCCACTTATGGTTCCCAGGAGTTGATTATGCTAAGTTCTGGGTTGCTGGTTGTGGATGTCCTGTCTCTTACTGTGCTGTCGCGGTCTGACTGTCTTTCGCATATAGAAGACAGAACTCACCAGTTTCTATTCACTTTTTTTTTTTCATGAACAGAGCGACAGATGTTTTTGGCTACATGGAAAGACATTCCCAATGAGAATGAAGCACAGTTCCAGGTCAGAGACTGTCCTCCCAGTCCAGGTAAGTGTTCCATGGATATTAAGTAATCCTAAATAAATGAAACTGTAGTTACAACAGACTATTATGCATTTTGTTTCCAAGAAAATGCTGTATTTTCCTCTACTGTATGTGCTGACAGGGAGCAGCACCATCCCTAGTAACTCTTACCTCTGCAGACTGCTACTGTCTGTTATCCGAGGAGAGGTTGTCCTAGCTCAGAAGTTCATTTTTTCAACCAAAAGTTAAGCAAACAAATTGCATAACTTTCCTGCTTCGGCTGCTTTCGGCTGAAAAGTTGAATTGCCAAGATTGTGGCACTATGTCTGGAATGGTGATAGGGAGGTATGGCCTGATAAGTTGTCCCACAGCATGAAGAATTACCCATAGAAGATGTACAGTAAATCTTGTTTACCTATTTTTTATGCTTATTATTATTGATGCTCCCTATAGTCTGAAACATATGGTGCTTTATACCTTTGTCTCCTTTTTCCCAAGGATTGCTGGGACAGGATGTCTGTTCAGTCCTAGCAGAACTAGTATTGTAATTGTCAGTGTCTCTTTCCTGTGGACCATTATCACAAAGTTGGTCAGTTTTCACATAACGTGCTCACAGTAGAATGTAACGCCAATGTTATCTTTTATATGTTAATGTCCAGCTGTTTTACAGTACTGCTTTTATTTCACAGATGCTGTCAGCAACAAGCTGCAGGCCAGCAATGTCTTCACAGTGGCCCGGCGTACAGTTGAAGGCCAGGACATGTTGTACCAGTCTATAAAGTTAACAAATGGCATTTGGGTACTAGCAGAACTGAGGATGCAGCCTGGAAGTCCTAGCTGTGCAGTAAGTATCTGCTATTAGTTGTCGCTCGGTCTGGTCAGTGCATTGATATAAGGCAACTGATAAAAGCCTTAGCTTTTATGTGAATATATCTGTATATATTGGCTTTAATGCCAAGAGTTTTTATTCCTATAGAGGCATGAAGTATTTTTCATTAGTCAACCCTTAACCCCTTAAGGACGCAGCCCTTTTTCACCTTAAGGACTGAGCTCTTTTTCGCAATTCTGACCACCGTCGCTTTACGAATTAATAACACAAACGCTTTTACCGAATATTCTGATTCTGATATTGTTTTTTCATGACATATTCTACTTTATTTTGGTGGTAAATTTTCGGCATTACATGCATCCTTTTTTGGGGAAAAATCCCCAAATTTCATGAAAATTTTGAAAATGTTGCATTTTTCTAACTTTGAAGCTCTCTACTTGTAAGGAAAATGGATATTCCCAATACATTTTATTTTTATTCATAAATACAATATGTCCATTTTATGTTGGCATCATAAAATGGACATATTTTTGCTTTTTTTTAAAATTAGAGGGCTTCAAAGTAGAGCAGCAATTTTCAAAAATTTCATGAAAATTGCTAAATCTGAAAGGACAGATGTTACGGAACTACAACTCCCAGCATGCCTGAGTTGTAGTTTGGCAACATCTGGAGGCCTACCGTTTGGGCACCACTGTAACAGTGGTCTCCAAACTGTGACCCTCCAGATGTATCAAAACTACAACTCCCAGCCTTTGGCTGTCTGGGAATGCTGGGAGTTGCAGTTTGGCCTTCCTAGTGGTTGCCACAGTAAAGATCACTTTACGTTCACTTTCAACCCACTGTCCTGCACTGCCATTGGTCAGAATCAGTTCTGACCAATGGCAGGGGATAGGAGGAGATCGCAGCACTGCAACCTCGCTCCTAGCCCTCAGGATGATCGGGGCTGTCACTGACGGCTCCGATCATCCCTATTTTCCGGGTGATCGGGTCACCAGACCCGATCAGCCCGGAATAGCATAAAATCGCATGTCTGAATTGACATACGATTTTCTGCGATCAGCGACAGGGGGGGGGGGGGGTCTCGGGACCCCCTGGGCGATGTGCTGGGATGCCTGCTGAACGACTTCAGCAGGCATCCCGGTCCGGTCCCCAACCGGTTAGTGGCGGGGACCGGAATTCCCACAGGCGCATGCATACGCCCCACGTCCTTAAGGACTCGGGATGCAGGGCGTATGCATACGACCCGGCGTCCTGAAGAGGTTAAAGGCATTAATATTTATAATTACCATGACACCATGAGTAGTACCACGAGTGCAGTGATCATACTGTTTAGTCTATGCTAAAGACTGATGAGTTTCACACTTTATTTATTTATTTTTTACTAAGTGCAGCCAAAAATTGTAGATGAGACCATCCTGCATGCATCAGGTTTTGAAGAGAGGGAGGCTGCATTCATTTTTTCCTGCATTATGGCTGATTATAAAAAAAATATATATGTCTAAGCCTTATTCTAAGAATGTTTGGTACATGATATATAAGTTGACCAACTTTTATAAAGACTGGTCCATCGCTACAAGCATCCTGCATTTAAAGAAGCACTGATATGATATTTTGTACCCATTAGCCACCTGTATAGTACAGTTAGTTTCCTTACTGGTGCCTTTATGAGCTGGCTGTCGGCTCCATTCCAGATCATGCAATGGCCCTCCTTCTCAGTGAAGCTTGCATTGTGTTTGTACATGCTCTCTATTCACTCCACTGAGCATATCTGTTTGCTTCCCATTAAAGTGAATTGGCAAAGTGAGTTTTGCTGCATACATGACTCACTGCAAGTGTCAGCTAGTCTGTTTTCCAATCACATGATTCAGGTCACAACTGGACCGGAGTCATTAACCGTCTTATAAAGGCATCAGTAAGGATATGAACTACACAGCATAGTACATCAGAGAGGTGGCTTATGGGATACAAATTGCTGGAAGGGCGTCTTCAATTTGATAGGTCAGGATGCATGAAGACTTCACACCTATCATTCAGGATCAGTTTTTGCACTTTTAAATTGGTTAACATTATAAATACTGCATTTGTTTAGACATTTGTTTCCTCTTCACCTTAATGTGGCTATTTTTTATTTTTATTTGTACTATTGTATAAAGGGTTATCCAGGCTTAGAAAAACAGAGCTGATTTCTTCCAAAAACAGTCAAAACATGTCCTCCGGTTGTGTGTGGTATTACAGATCTGCTTTATTGAAGTCAATTGAGCCAAGTTGTAATACCACACACAACTTGAGGACGTGTGGTGCTTTTGAAAACATTATATGTTTTTCAAGGATAACCCCTTTAGGAAGCCAGTTTAGAATAAACATTGGTAGAGTTAATGTGGAAACCTAGTTCAGTGAAATCATTATAAAATCCCATTACAAAATGAAAATATAGCCTCCACTTTGTAGAAGCATTACAGATTTTATATTTCTTGTATTGATCCTGAATTCCCAATTATCCAGCCTTCAGAGCAGAAGTCTCCCAGCATTCATGGCTGGCTCGATGTCTGTACAGAGTGTTCTGTGGTTATTGACCTCTAAATGCTTTACAGTAATCCAAATGAATGAGAATTATGTTTTCTGTTAACAGCTATCTCTGAAGTGCCGGGCACCTGAAGTATCGCCATTCATCTTCCAAGCCATTGAAATAGTGTTGAAGAACTAGCACCAGCTATATGACGATCACCAACCTTCCCGTATGAAGGCTGGGCATATGGGAAAGATGCCTTGTGCGCATGTGTCTGCTACTTTTCTAATCGGGATAAATGAACGTGGACCAAATGAATAGTGTTGATTTTATTCTCTTACTCTCAAAGTTGCTCCTAATCCTGCCTTCATTTTAAAACCTTTGCTACCATGTGGACAGCACAGGGGTTAAACAGGTCACTACTCTTAAGAGTATGTTGTTAGATATCACCCTTTTTATGGTAGATGCTGTATTGGTTCTGCTGGATCCTGTTAATTTAAACAATAAAGAACTTGGATAAAAATGTACATAATAAAACCTTTGATATGTGTGATTCTCGACCTTCATTTATGATGTATTCTCTTGTAAGAGGGGATACGGTGTAGGTTAAAAAAAAATTATACTGTAAATCTCGAATTTATATTATCTAGTGCAGTCTCTTCTCAATGTAGAGCAACATGATACAACAGGGACAGAAAAAATAAATTCTCTAAGTCTTCTATAGGATGTGGTCTGTCTTTTAGTCCCTAAAGGTCCCTATATAATTTAGATAAAAGTTGTCCAAACTGGCTGACTTCATGGGGACCAGCTAACTGTCTATAGTGTATGTTTGATCTTCTGACTCTACCCAACAGTGGGTGTCAGGGGAGAGAAGATTTAGGCATGTTGGGGGAGATTTATCAAAGCTGTCTGTCCCGCATCAATATAGGCCAAACTACAGAGGGTTAGGTTGGTCTATTGTGCGCCTAATTTATCAAAAGGTGCAAGGCTCTTGATAAATTCTGCACACGGACTTCGGGATCTATACTTAAGACTTTATATAAACCTGCTCCAGCATGGTCTGACATTACGGCGTACTTTTCAGCCGATGCGACTTGTCGCTGAAAAGTTGCTATTGATAAATTCAGCACCAATGCATTTTTCCAGCCAAATGACATTCTAATGTGGTGTTTTACCATTATATATGGTAAAATCTTTATCCTCACCATCCCTGGGGGGCAGGAACGTCCCCCGCTGGACCCATAAGAAGCTCCCTAAGCAGACTGAGCAAAGCGGTGATGCGGGCTGTCAATCATGCGGAGAGGGCGTTATTACAGTGCAGCCGACGGGACTAGGTAAGTATAGTTCCCTGCCCAGGCTGCTACTTTTGGGGGAGACTTGCAAACTTCATATCCTCACCATCTCTGGTGTTGTCCTTAGGTTGTGTGTGGTATTACAACTTTTCTCCATTCACTTTAAAAAGTACCTGCCACCAAGTAAATAGGGATTATGTTCTTTCTAGTCTGTTCCCCTCTTCATCCTGAATCCCCAGCACTTTTTTTCTTTTTTAATTTTGCCCATTATTTCTTGAGTTATGCCTTTATAAAGTCTGCTCACTGCCTGTGAGCTTTTTCTGCTGCAGCCGCTGGCTCCCGCCTGCATGATTGACAGACAGGCAGGGAGCGAGAGATATGCAGAGCAGAGTTCGGACTTGTGCCAGTCTGTGGGTTATACAGGTCCTGCTGAACACTACAGAACAGAGACCCCTAGCGGCCACTTTTTCAAAGGTAAAAAACTGATGGACAGAAGATATTTTATGAACATACATGGCAAATAGGCATACCATTACATAAGGAATAACATAGCAAAGGTTTTACTTGATGACCGGTACTCTAATGGAAGTGAGCTGCAATACCACACCCAACCTGAGGATTAAAAAGCAGCTATGTTAATCTAATTTTGGATATCCCCTTAAAAAAAAAAAACACATGACAACATGCTAGGGGGTGTACACTAACACAATAAGGGTGCGTTCCCACCTGGCGTATAGAGTGTATTTCACGCTGTGCAAAATTTGCTGCAGCAGCGGGAAATACTCTGCATATTCCTTGCTCACTATACACACAGGGCTTTCCTGCGGCAGCCCTATGTGCGCAGTGAGTTTTGGAGGTGGAGCCACACTTCACAGTCACGCCGGCACACGGCCCCACCTCCAAAATTCACTACACGCATATTGCTGCTGCCGGAAATCCCTGTGTGTATAGTGAGCGAGGAATACGCAGCATATTTCGCGCTGCTGCCGCAAATTTTGCGCAGCATGAAATAGGTGGGAAGGCACCATAAAGCATACTTTGCTCTCCCTATCCAGTGCACAAGTGCCTGTGTTTAGTTAGCTTGCTCTGCTGATGATTTTTTGGCCTCAGCAGGTGGAGAGCAGGGAAATTGTTTCATTGGAGTAAGTAAACGTGGACCAGAGTGGCAGCACAGGACCAGGTGAGGGAGAGTATGGTTAATTTTACTGTCCTGGTAGGCTGCCATTTTTTTTTAACTGTTGCAAAATACCCCAATAATTCTGTGGGTCAATACACAGAGTGATACCACATTTATATACATTTTGTTATATTTCCTACTAAGAAATGCTTTGCATTGTTTGATTCTAAACCCATGGAACACTTTACACTACCGCCCTTTCCAGATCAGATTTTCAGTTCCATATTTACTGTGCATTTTTTGTGCAACTTTTGGAGGTTTCTCTGTAACTACAAAGCTTTAAGAGGACCTTTTTCGAGCAGTTATCTGTTAATTCTTTTAGTATAATTTTTTGGTGGATGGAAATTTTTTGATCACTATTTATTTCATGTTTTGAGAGATGTGAGGTGACCAAAAGTCAGCACTTGATATATTTTACTTGCATTTACACAAGCTTACTGTAAGGCTAGGTTCAGACTATGGAATCTCTGAGAAAATTTCCGCCCAGAGATTGTGTGGCCAATGCCGACTGAATCAGTCAGCGCTAGGACCGCGCGGACACTGCAGTCTCCAATAGACTGCCATGTGTTCCGCAAGTATTTCCGCTGAAGAATGAGCAACGCCATTCTTCAGGCGGAAATTTCCAAGCGGATTTTGCATTCACAAATTCCAAAGTGTGAATTTGTGAACTACACTTTACATTTTAGCAAGCCCCAGGGTAAGACTAAGGCTAGTGTGAACCTAGCCTTAGTCTTACCCTGGGGCTTGAGCCTCCGCTTTTACTTCTTAACACTGCTCTTTGATGTACTTTATGCGTTTGCTGCTTAAATATTATGAATAAACTCCTATGTGTGTGCAGTGTATGGGAACTATCATAGATGTAAGGCTCTACTCACAAGCTTAGGAACATCTGAATATTAAAGATGACGCATGCAGAGCAGAAAGCAAGTAAAAAATGTAATCTAAAAGTTATATAATGGACAGGAATATTGCTCTTCCTCATGCACACACACACACAGGACTGATTATTCTGAAAGCTCCCTAAAATAAAAGGTACCTACAATGGGGTCTACAATTTACAAAATAGCTGGAATTTTTGCTTTAAAAGCGGTACTCCAGTGGAATTTATTTTTTATTCAAATTAACTGGTTCCAGAAAGTTGAACAGATTTGTAAATTACTTCTATTAAAAATCTTAATCCTTTCAGTACTTATCAGCTGCTGAAGTTCTTTTCTGTCTGACAACAGTGCTCTCTGCTAACACCTCTGTCCATGTCAGGAACTGTGCAGAGTAGAAGCAAATCCCCCTAGCAAACCTCTCCTTCCCTGGACAGTTCCTGACATGGACAGAGGTGTCAGCAGAGAGCACTGTGGTCAGAGTGAAAAGAACTACTCAACTTCCAGTGGAGCATACAGCAGCTCATAAGTACTGGAAGGATTCAGATTGTTAATAGAAAACATTTACAAATCTGTTTTTACATTCTGGCACTTGTTCATTTGGAAAAAAAAAAGTTTTTCCACCGGAGTACCCCTTTCACCCAACTGAAAAGTGAATCTTCCTAAATGTATATGTATGGGCATGTATACCCAATTTCAGCCTAATAAAATTATTGTGCCTAAATTGCAGTTGGCAGCCTGCCTACAGCCCAGGGCTATGTACTATTAGGCTTGTCATCAGCGGCGACCCATCCTTTCATCTTTATGGCATCACACAATGAGTAACTTAGATTTGATCAGTAGTAGTTTTGTTTTTATTTTATTTTATTTTTTTATTTTTTTTTTTCCCCCCCCCCCCCTTTAGTATTTAAAAAAAATAAAACAAAAAGGAATATTTCATGTTTCTCCGAGACACAAACCTGAAAAACAACCTTTACCCCATATGAATTCTATATTTGAACTGCAGTACTTAAAGGCCATCTGCAGCCGAAAGCAACTTGTCTCCTCTTCTGCAGCTCTCCAGGAGGCATGCCAACTGCAGGGTCAGACAGGAAGGTAAGGGCAGGCGGCAAGATACGTGGTCTGGAAATGTAGAAAAATGTAACTGGTACACAGTTTAAACTGGACACTGCAAGGAACTCTTTCTCAATGGCTACAAGGCACAAAGATCCGGCAGGTCAAGAGGAAGGTCCTTTAAAACTCAGGGAGCCTGCACGCGTGCACCCTAGGAGACGGGTATGCGCACGCTGGCTGTCAGAGGAAGCAGAAGAGCCAGGAACGCGGAGAGGTAAGTAACTGCGAGGTGAACCAGTGTGCCCGCAGCCTGGCATGCTAGCCGTGGAGCTGCCCGTCCCTGTAACAAGACAAAAAGACAGGCTGAGAGTGCGACATATAACAGAACCCCCCCCCCCCTTAGGTCTCCCCCCTCTTCTTTGACAACAGTGATCCAGAATTTTGACATCCCGATCCAGAATGTTCTCCTCTTGTTCCCAGGACCTTTCCTCAGGCCCAAACCCCTTCCAGTCCACCAAGAAGAACTGTTTTCCCCTGACAGTTTTGGTGGCCAGAATCTCTTTTGCCTCTAATACATCAGCAGCACCGGACACAGGAGTAGGAGAGACATTCCCCTGGGAGAAATGGTTGAGGACTAGCGGCTTAAGGAGGGAGACTTGGAAGCAGTTCGGGATGCGAAGAGATGGTGGCAGGTGGAGCTTGTACAACAATGGGTTAATATGGTGCAAGATCTTAAAAGGACCCAGGAACCGGGGATCTTCAGATGAACATATTTGTCAGACAGCCAGACCCTGTCTCCAGGAGAGAAACCCGAGGGTGGCCTTCTCTTGTCAGCCTGTGACTTCTTGTGGTTGGAGGCAAGAAGTAGAGAGCGTCGGGTTTCCTGCCAAATAGCCATAAAGTCTTGAACTTGATCATCAACAGCAGGTACCCCAGAAGCAGTGGGCAAAGGAAAAGGTGGATGAGGGTGGCAACCGTAGACAATGAAGAATGGAGATTCAGAGTCCCGGTGGTTATAGGAAAATTCTGCCCAAGGTAACAGATTGGCCCAATTGTCCTGCCGTGCATAAACAAAATGGCGGAGATAATCCCCTAGAATTTGGTTCACCCTCTCTACCTGGCCTGCCAGAATTTGGAGACAAACTGGACCCCTCGTTCAGAGACAATGTGTAACGGCAATCCATGAAGGCGAAAAATATGCCAGAAGAATTGATTCGCCAGCTGCGGGGCAGTGGAAAGTCCAGGCAGTGGTACAAAATGGGCCATTTTGGAGAATCGTATTAAAGGCCATCTTCCATTCGTCTCCTTCCCAAATTCTGATCAAATGATATGCTCCTCGTAGATCCAGTTTGGAGAAGACCTTGGCACCCCGCGGGTGATCAAAAAGTTCTGAAATAAATGGAAGAGGGTACCGGTTCTTGATCGTGATCTTATTGAGCCCCCGGTAATCAATACATGGCCGAAGAGAACCATCCTTCTTCTCCACAAAGAGAAATCCAGCACCAGCCGGAGAAGAAGATTTCTGGATGAATCCCTTCTGCAGATTCTCCTTAATATACTCAGCCATGGCTTTAGTTTCAGGAGCCGACAAAGGGTAGAAGGCAAAGAACCAGACAGAAGATCATTCGGACAATCATAGGGGCGATGTGAAGGAAGGCTCTCAGCCTGTATTTTTGCAAAACATCTGCAATGTCCTGGTATGGAAGAGGCAGACCCAGCAGAGAAGGAGGAAGTATGGAACTCTTCGGTTGAGGAGTTGCCAGACAGCGTGTAAGACAGTCCCAAGCAAGAGACTTTGCCTGAATATCAGTCAAGAACCGGGGAGTGAAGTTGCAGCCAGGGGAGACCAAGCAGAACCGAGGAGGAACAGTGGGGAAGCACATAGAACTTGATCCTCTCCTTGTGCAAGACTACCACTTGCAACGGCAGTAGTGTGGAACGAGACCCCGGGAGAGGTAGAGAGTTGAACCGGCTTGGTCAACCGAGGAGTGGGAGAATTCACACCTAGAGACGCCTCTCCCAAGTGCCCTAGGTGCATGCGTTTCCCGGACGATGAGGCTGTAGAGGGCAACTACTGAGGAAATGCACCAGACTGGCACAATAGAGACACAGATTTTCTTTGTGTCGGCGAGATCTCTCCTGCTGGGTCAAGTGGGCTCGATCCACCTGCATAGGTTCCTCGGCTACTGGAGACATAGGAAGTTGAGGCGGCTGCTGAAACATCTGGGCCAGTCGGGCAAGACAACGCGTCCTGGCTGTTTTAAGTTCCTGATGGAGTTCTTCCTGCCTATCAGTGAAGCGCACATCGATGCAGGTGGCCAACAGAATAAGCTCGCTCAGGGAGGATGGAGGGTCCCGTGCAGCCAGTGCATCCTTGACCCAGTGGGAAAGGCCCTTTTTAAAGGTTGCACAAAGGGCCGAATCATTCCAGTTCAGCTCAGTGGCTAAAGTGCGGAACTGGACCATGTAATATCCAACTGAAGAATTCCCTTGGCGGAGGTTCAGAAGTGCGGTTTTGGCCGAGGAGGCCCGTGCAGGCTCTTCGAAGATGCTGCGGAACTCCGAGAGGAAAGCTTGCAGGTTGGTTGTCACTGGATCACTTCTGTCTCAGAGAAGAGTTCCCCAGGCTAGCGCTTTCCCAGAGAGAAGACTGACCACAAATGCCACCGTGGCACGCTCAGTCCAAAATTGGTCAGCCATCAGTTCCACATGAATGGAGCACTGGGTCACCAACCCCCTGAACAATTCTGGGTCCCCTTCGTACTTCGAGGGCAGGGACAATTGAAGCTTAGGACCGACGGATGCCATGGAAGCAGCAGACCCCGGAGGAAGTACTGAGGAAGGTTGCGGCAGCTGCTGCTGCTGGGCGGAGAAGAGCTGCTGTATCATAGCGGAAAGCTGGTTCAACTGTTGTGTCTGTTGCGCTATCTGCTGTGACTGTTGGGCCACGATGATGGTGAGATCAGCAACACTCAGCAGAGGCACCTTGGCGGGTTCCATGGCCGGATCTTACTTTAAAGGTCTGAGTAGTGGATCCGCTGTACCACTGGAGAAAGCCGCACAAGGGAGCAGAGTCTAAGGAGCCACTGGTTTTCACCAGAGCCCACCGCAAAGCGGGATGGATTTGCTGCAGCAGGCGAACTCCCAGGTCGCTACCCCTGGTACAACTAACCCACAGTGGCGGCCGAGGTGAGAAGTGATACAATATAATAAGGAAAGTCAGGGTCAGACAGGAAGGTCAGGACAGGCGGCAAGGTACGTGGTCTGGAAACTGGTACACAGTTCAGACTGGACACTGCAAGGAACGCTTTCTCAATGGCTAGAAGACACAAATATCCGGCAGAGGTCAAGAGGAAGTGCAGACAATTTATAGGGTCAGAATTCAGGCAACAAGACGAACGGAAAATCCTGCACTCACCGCTCAGGTATTGACTCAATGCTCCTCTCACGGGATCAGCCGGGGACACAGGACTGCAGAAAGTGTGCACTCAGAGGCAAACAATCGGTGGTTTTCACGCAAACTAGCGCTTCATCCGGCCTAATTGGTCTAATACAGACATCTCATTTACAATTGCTCACCTGACTGCACATAGTGATTCTTAGAGGCTTCTTCTACAAATACAAAAATACTGTAAGGTTTTCTAACACTGATTGTTATGACCGGCAAGGGAAAAAATACTTAAGCTACACATGGTCAGGAATGAATCTTCACACGTCTCCATTTTTCCCTCAAACACAAAACTAATGACATATTAATATATTTTGGTGCCAAATGATTTCCCTACCTGTTTCCCAATCCCACAGATGCCTAAGTATCTGCCTGGGCTTGTAAAGCTTGGGTGACCTTTACCTGATCTTTATGGACACAGAACACCCATTTCCTCTGATGTCTTTTGTCCACTGGGCCTTGCACCTTCAACATGGTATTCCCCAGTAGTTCTAGTACCCAATATAGGTCTTCCTTACTAAATATACTTTTACCAGGACCACATCACAACAGAGGGCACGGAAGTCTCCTCCTGCGCACACAACTAATTCATGTTACCTTGAACCTCTTTGAGGAACAAGTCTCTGGTAATGTGGTCTTTCATGGGACCAGACAACTGAGGTCAGCAAACAGAGAGGTTTCTCTGGACTATTTCTAGCATCATACAACCTTTTAGTTCTCCCATCTTTCTGAGATGATCTATACTGTTCCACTGCTAGAGACACTTTAAATTTCCTCCAATTTGTTTAGTTTTTCCCTATTATTTCCCAGTAATGATGGAACTGGCCTGTTGCATGATCAATTCATCATTATCTTTGAAAAAAGACACATACTCATCATCAGATGACTGGACCGTTGCTTCAGGATCTCATGAGGGGTCCATAACCATTACTTGCCCCTCATGTACAGGCACTGGCTTTCTACCTTTTTGGAACCTCCTGTGTTAATCTTGCTTATCACTAGATTAGTACATTTCTCTACTAGGGCAGCCATATGGCATTCAGTACAACACATACATTCTTTAGTTGTCATTTAGTTAGTTGTTTTTTAGTTGCCATTTGCTGCACTGTGATATTGAGTTAATTAAGATGGCTGCCGGACATTTAATTTGCCATGTGCTCGAGAAAGGAAGTACAGACCAACGAGTCACTTCCTTCTTCAGGTGCCTGTTGTGTCCACCTTCTAGATCTAACCATCAGGTATTGGTTATGTGACCTCTGTGGGTAGACACAAGATTTGAGGTTATTTAAGATTGTGCCAGCAGCTAGGGGCGAGTCCCATGACTGGGTCTGAAGAAGCCAGGTGTCTGCTTGAGGTGCTATTGTACATCGATTAAACATGTGGCAGGGAAATAACCTCATTGTTTTGTGTATTATGCTGATCCAATTGTCCGGTGTAAGCAATCTTTACTAATAGTGCCTAGTAGATTATTTACTTGATATATTGTTTATGGCAGTGTATGTTTTAACTATTGTTAAAGTTATTATGCTGACCCAATTATCCTGTGTAAGACTTAATACCGTGTTTCCCTGAAAATAAGACAAACCCATAAAGTAAGCCATACCAGGAGTTCTATGAAATTGCTCAATATAAGCCATATCCCCGAAAATAAGCCATAGTGGTAGGCATGGCTTATTGAAGGTAATGAAGACAGCCAGCCCTTCTCATCTGCCCCTTCTTGATAGGTATCATAGGGATTTCCCAATACCCTGCGGTGGGTCCCGTGTCCCAGCTTATCAGCGTGGGAATGCGACTGTGTGGAGGCGGCGGCTCCCAAGTCCCTTCAGTTGCCTAGCATTGGAGGGAAGTTAAAGCCACTTCCTCCCAGTACTCTATGGTGCTCTATTGTACTCTATGGTGCATCCGCATGGGAAGGAGAGTACCGTACTGCAGACAAGGTGGGGATGGTTCATGAAATGGAGGAGAAATGTAGATTGTTGTGTCATACCGTACTTACCGTAATAAATTAACATCCCCTGAAAATAATCCATAGTGTGTCTTCAGGAGGAAAAATAAATATAAGACAGTGTCTTATTTTTGGGGAAACACGAGTAATTAAACGGGGACCAGAGTGACAGCGCAGGGCCAGGTGAGGGGAGTATGGTTTATTTTACTGTCCTGGTAGGCTGCCATGTGTTTAACTATTGCAAAATGCCCCTTTAATTTAATTTTGTGGGTCAGCACACAGTGATACCGAATTTCTATACATTTTGTTATGCTTCCTACTTGAAAAAATGTATGAATTACTTTGCCATTATAAATGGCTATATTATAAACTTCTGTAAATTTTCTGTGCCCGATTTTCAGTTTCATTGTGAATTATTTAAAATAAAAAATTTTGTGCATTCTGTTAATTCTATTGGTACCATTTTTTTGGTGGATGGGAATTTTTTGATCACTATTTATTTCATATTTTGAGAGATGTGAGGTGACCAAAAGTCAGCACTTGGTATTTTATTATAAATAATATTTTTTTTTTTTATAGTTTGGACGTTTCTGCATGCGGTGATACAACTTTAGTTTAAAATGGAGAGAAGTAAACTGGTTGCTAATGGTAACACTAGTGTGTTTTGTTATAACTGTTTTCGTGCATGAGGGATAATTTCTGCCTACAGAGAAACAATTGTCCATAACAATAAATACCATGGAGCAACTACTCCTCGCTGTAATAAGTCTACATCCCTCAATGCTTGTACGTGTTCCTTTCATTCACATTAAAAAAAATAATGTTCTCTGTATTCGGTGTAGACTTCAACCAGTAACACCCAGTGGTGGTGAACTCTAATACTACACACAGCCCATGGACAGCAGTGGTGCTGCATGTAAAAAGAAAAATGACTGTTTTGGTAATTTCGCACAATCGGTGGGAAAAATAACATAAGCCCCCACCCAAAAAAAACAAAAAACTTCATCTTTCACTCTGAAAAAAGAAGTCTGTCTTGTATAGCAGCACAATAAGGGATCAAGCTATCCATGGAGAAGGGAGGCTGGAGAGAGTCAAAAGTTTTAGGTGATATCAATGAAGTTTTTCTTTTTTTAAGGGGGGTCTTTATAGGGGCTTAGGGCCTCATGTAGACATAAATAGGCCTGGATATCCTGAAGAATTTTTCTAGAACCCAAATAACTTGTGACACATCAAATGTATATGGGAATGTATACCAAGTTTCAGCTTCATTTACAATAAAATCAGGAAGTATGCTTCCAGCACTGTGAAGAGGCATCTTGTATAGGCAGTTGGCAGCCGGCCTTCAGCCCCGGGCTAGGTAGTATTAGGCTTGTCATCAGCGGCCCATCCTTTCATCGTCATGGCTGTTATTATGATAGATGCATTACTTAAGTCTACCTCAAGGTGTTATTTTCGCACAATAAATAACTTAGGCTAGATGAGTCGTGTTTATGGGTAGTTTTTGTGTTGTTAACAAAAAAAGATAATTTAATGTTTCTTCTACAGACGAACCTGAAAAACAACCTTTGCCTCACATAAATTCTATTTTTGCACTGCAGTGCTATATCAGTGTGGCGTTGGGGTGTGAGGTGCAGGGTAGATGTTATTAACCCCTTCTTATCGTGATGCCAGGGCGTGGTTTGGCCTTAACCCCCCCAAAGGTAATACCGCTGGTCCTGGGCTAGGCACGGGGGCAATGAAGACACCGACGCCAAGTTACGGATAAACTGTAGCTTTACTGAGGGTAGACAGATGACACAGTCTATGCAGTACATACAAAAGGAAGAAAACGGTCCAGCCCAGGATTGCAGGTAAAATGCAGGTAATATTTATTGGATCATGTGCACAGGAACGTGATGACAGCCGACGCGTTTCGGACCTATGCCAGGTCCTTAATCATGGCATACATATCAAGTAAAAAACACACATTTTATATAAAAGGGGTTTAGGTCATGTGACCAATCACCAAGCAAAAAATTAGATGTCTGGAAAATCTGGAATGGATCCTAAAAACATGTACTGGCACCAGAAGTATAAGGTGTATATGACATGTTACAAGGGAGGAATACCTATGTGAAGACACGCAAACATATGTTGTTCTTATCAAGATCTATATAGGTGAGCGTTAAGGAAGGGAAACTTGAATTTCCCACCCGCTCCACCTATGCACCTGATCTTTAAAGAATTCCTCTGCTTTAGCAAGACAGAATCAAATCTTGCCACAAGTTCATATCTTGCGGTTGCCGCGTATCCAATTGGAATATCCAAAAGGATTCGCGGATTAGCAGGGCCCTACGATGGTCTCCACCTCTGGTATGTCTGTGCACCTTTTCTATACCCATTACTTTTAAGGAGTCGCAAATGCCTCCATGAGCCTCCCTGAAGTGCCGGGACAAAGAAGACACATTAAAACCTGCTCCTCCCGCATCCGAAACGTGTCTCCTAATCCGGCACTTCAGGGAGTTCGTGGTGCAACCCACATATTGCATTTTACAAGTCTCACAAGTTGCAAGATATACCACATAGTTTGTGTTACAGTTAATATAGGATTTAACCATATAACTTCTGTTTGTACTCCAAGAGGAAAAAACATTGGTAACTGTAATGTGGTCACATGTAATACATTGTCTGTGACCACACTTCCTGCAACCTGGGAAATGTAACCATGTGGGTTTAGCTTTAACTTTATTTGGGTCTACAAAAAGACTAGGTGACAACTGTGAACCCAAAGAAGGTCTCCGCCTGGCCACTGCTTGTATAGAATGAGTCTGAAAATTACATAAAACAGAATCCTGTTCCAAAATTGGTAGGTATTTTTTCATGATATTTTTTATTTCATAAAACTGTTTGCTGTAGGTTGTGATAAATTTAGGTAAAGCTTGTTTGTCACTATGGGGATTAACATCTCTAGTCTTCCTTTTGTTAGGTTTAATAAGCTTCTCTCTGTCCAGAGCTCTGGCTCTTGAGCGAGCTTCCTGAAGTACTGTATCTTTATAACCCCTTTCCGCAAGTCTCTGCTGTAATTTATCAGACTCCTTTTCAAAGGTAGTCAGGTCGGTGCAATTCCGTCGCAGACGTACCCACTCACCATATGGTATATTCTGCACCACATGGTGAGGTAGGCACGAAGTAGCCTGTAAGATCGTATTACCGGCGACTTCCTTGCGGAAAGGTGACACTTCTATTCTTCCATTGTTACCCTTTAAAACCACATCCAAAAAGGACATCTGATCAGTTGAAATAGTTGCTGTGAACTTTAAATTAAGATCATTGCTATTAATATAACCTACAAAATCACCAAAAACTGTGATCTCCCCCCTCCATATGACAATCAGATCATCTATATAGCGTCCTATCCATTTAAGATATGTCTGGAAGGGATTTCTGGGGGAGAAAATATAAGCCTCTTCCCAAAATGTCATATAGATATTTGCATACGACGGAGAGTATTTTGCTCCTATCGGAGCTCCACGGACCTGAAGGAAAAAATGCTCATCAAACATGAAAAAATTGTTAAACAGGAGAAATTCCATAGCCATTAAGATGAATCTCTTCAGGTCCGTGAAGTATCCGCTATACAGGTCTAGATGTCTAGTGGCTTTCATGCCCTCCCGATTGGGGATGGAGGGATACAGCGAGACCACATCACATGCGGCCCAGCTGTAGCCCTCCTGCCATTCCATTAGTTGCATAATTTCAAGAACATGTTTTGTGTCCCTCAAATAGGTTGGTGTTATTTTTACCAGAGGTTGTAGGTGGCTGTCCACCCAGTCTCCCAGTCTCTCTCCCAAGGCTCCGATACCTGCCACGATCGGACGCATAGGGGGAGGGAATTCCCCCTTATGAACCTTGGGGAGAGAGTGGAAGACTGGGGTCACAGGCTCATCCACAAACAAAAAGTCCCTAGTTCTTTTGCTTATTACTCCCATACTGACACCTGTATCCAGCAATTTACTTTTTAGTTCTTTTTAGCATTATTTAGTCGGGTCCCCTCCTAAAATGTTATATGTAGACTCATCACTCAGAATAGTCTCATTTAACTTTTCATAAAGGCCTGCGTTGAGTAGCACTACGGACCCCCCCTTATCTGCATTCCGAATAATTAGGTTGGGGTTCTCCCGCAGTGCTGCCAAGGCTCTCTTTTCTGATTGGGACAAATTAGAGTGAGAGTTGTTTTTAGTATTCTTGTGACTAAGTTTTACTAGATCTTTTTCTACTAATTCCTGGTATCTATCAAGTACACCCGGTCTTGATGCCACCGGATAGAAACCAGGATTAGATATTTTAAAGTCATTACTCTGATCACAAAAAGGCTGAGACTCCATATCTAATGCATGTAGTGAAAATATATTACATTGATCAAAAAAATCAACACAGATTTCATGTTCGTTAGATGAAGGGTTAAACAAAACATTATTCTGTTCTTGTGAGGAGGACATAGAGAGTTCATTATTACTTTCTTCACAAATCGCAAAGTGTCTTTTAAGTGTGGCCTTTTTGGGCCAGCGATTAATGTCCAAAATTGTAGGAAAAAGCTTAAAGTCACAAGATGGAACGTAGTTTAGACCTCTACTTAAAAGAGAGATCTGAGTGTCAGTTATAATGTAGCTGGATAAGTTAATAACAGAAAGGCTTACTTGGCTAATCCTGGTTTCTATCCGGTGGCATCAAGACCGGGTGTACTTGATAGATACCAGGAATTAGTAGAAAAAGATCTAGTAAAACTTAGTCACAAGAATACTAAAAATAACTCTCACTCTAATTTGTCCCAATCAGAAAAGAGAGCCTTGGCAGCACTGCGGGAGAACCCCAACCTAATTATTCGGAATGCAGATAGGATTCGGAATGCAGAATGCAGGCCTTTATAAAAAGTTAAATGAGACTATTCTGAGTGATGAGTCTACATATAAAATTTTAGGAGGGGACCCGACTAAATAATGCTAAAAAGAACTAAGTAAATTGCTGGATACAGGTGTCAGTATGGGAGTAATAAGCAAAAGAACTAGGGACTTTCTGTTTGTGGATGAGCCTGTGACCCCAGTCTTCCACTCTCTCCCCAAGGTTCATAAGGGGGAATTCCCTCCCCCTATGCGTCCGATCGTGGCAGGTATCGGAGCCTTGGGAGAGAGACTGGGAGACTGGGTGGACAGCGACCTACAACCTCTGGTAAAAATAACTCCAACCTATTTGAGGGACACAAAACATGTTCTTGAAATTATGCAACAAATGGAATGGCAGGAGGGCTACAGCTGGGCCGCATGTGATGTGGTCTCGCTGTATCCCTCCATCCCCAATCGGGAGGGCATGAAAGCCACTAGACATCTAGACCTGTATAGCGGATACTTCACGGACCTGAAGAGATTCATCTTAATGGCTATGGAATTTCTCCTGTTTAACAATTTTTTCATGTTTGATGAGCATTTTTTTCTTCAGGTCCGTGGAGCTCCGATAGGAGCAAAATACTCTCCGTCGTATGCAAATATCTATATGACATTTTGGGAAGAGGCTTATATTTTCTCCCCCAGCAACCCCTTCCAGACATACCTTAAATGGATAGGACGCTATATAGATGATCTGATATGGAGGGGGGAGATCACAGTTTTTGGCGATTTTGTAGGTTATATTAATAGCAATGATCTTAATTTAAAGTTCACAGCAACTATTTCAACTGATCAGATGTCCTTTTTGGATGTGGTTTTTAAGGGTAACAATGGAAGAATAGAAGTGTCACCTTTCCGCAAGGAAGTTGCCGGTAATACGATCTTACAGGCTACTTCGTGCCACCCTCACCATGTGGTGCAGAATATACCATATGGTGAGTGGGTACGTCTGCGACGGAATTGCACCGACCTGACTACCTTTGAAAAGGAGTCTGATAAATTACAGCAGAGACTTGCGGAAAGGGGTTATAAAGATACAGTACTTCAGGAAGCTCGCTCAAGAGCCAGAGCTCTGGACAGAGAGAAGCTTATTAAACCTAACAAAAGGAAGACTAGAGATGTTAATCCCCATAGTGACAAACAAGCTTTACCTAAATGTATCACAACCTACAGCAAACAGTTTTATGAAATAAAAAATATCATGAAAAAATACCTACCAATTTTGGAACAGGATTCTGTTTTATGTAATTTTCAGACTCATTCTATACAAGCAGTGGCCAGGCGGAGACCTTCTTTGGGTTCACAGTTGTCACCTAGTCTTTTTGTAGACCTAAATAAAGTTAAAGCTAAACCCACATGGTTAAATTTCCCAGGTTGCTGGAAGTGTGGTCACAGACAATGTATTACATGTGACCACATTACAGTTACCAATGTTTTTTCCTCTTGTAGTACAAACAGAAGTTATATGGTTAAATCCTATATTAACTGTAACACAAACTATGTGGTATATCTTGCAACTTGTGAGACTTGTAAAATGCAATATGTGGGTTGCACCACGAACTCCCTGAAGTGCCGGATTAGGAGACATGTTTCGGATGCGAGAGGAGCAGGTTTTAATGTGTCTTCTTTGTCCCGGCACTTCAGGGAGGCTCATGGTGGCATTTGCGACTCCTTAAAAGTAATGGGTATAGAAAAGGTGCACAGACATACCAGAGGTGGAGACCATCGTAGGGCCCTGCTAATCCGCGAATCCTTTTGGATATTCCAATTGGATATGCGGCAACCACAAGGTGTGAACTTGTGGCAAGATTTGATTCTGTCTTGCTAAAGCAGAGGAATTCTTTAATATCAGGTGCGTAGGTGGAGCGGGTGGGAAATTCAAGTTTCCCTTCCTTAACGCTCACCAATATAGATCTTGATAAGAACAACATATGTTTGCGTGTCTTCACATAGGTATTCCTCCATCGTAACATGTCATATGCACCTTATACTTCTGGTGCCAGTACATGTTTTTAGGATCCATTCCAGATTTTCCAGACATCTAATTTTTTGCTTGTTGATTGGTCACATGACCTAAACCCCTTTTATATAAAATGTGTGTTTTTTACTTGATATGTATGCCGTGATTAAGGACCTGGCATAGGTCCGAAACGCGTCAGCTGTTATCACGTTCCTGTGTACATGATCCAATAAATATTACCTGCTTTTTACCTGCAATCCTGGGCTGGACCGTTTTCTTCCTTTTGTATGTGCCCACGTGGTTGGAGACGCTGCTAACCAGGCCCGTGCACAGGTGCAGAGGAGTGGCGGTGAGCAACCATCTGGACTATTAGTCTATGCAGTACAGAAAATATCACAGGGGGACCTTGCAGGCTTGCTGGGACTTGCAGGGGGGGAGGCAGCGCTCAAACCCCCTGTGATCTATAACTTATAAGTTCTGAACACTACAGATGTCCTTTAATGGAGTAATAGAGCCAAAAAGTCATACCTTCAATGTGGAGAAAAGGCTTAGAGTGCAGAAAAATGGCTGCAGGTGCTCTGGTCTGATAAGTCAAAATTTGGCAATAACAGAAGGCAGTTAGTGCATCAAAACCCTGGATAACCCCTTTTAATAGATTAGTCACTCCAGTAGGTAGATAGGGCCCTTCATGTGGTTTCGCCCTTTACCCAGGTGCCACCTGTAGGTAGGTTCCCCTGTAAATAGCTGCCCCCTGTAGATAGTTACTCACTGTAGGTAATATAAGTAGAGGTTACATCCTGTAGGTAGGTCCCCCTGTAGAGAGTAACTCCCTGTCTATACAGTACAAGAAGCCCCCTGCATATAGTAGTAGCAGGTGTCCCCCTTTAGGTAGATGATCAATTTATCATGGTATGTGGTCAGTTTAATCCCGGAGGTAGAAATAAGACAAGTGACTCTGGGACAGGAGGGGAATTTCTTTTGTTTGTTCTGCCTTTATTCACGTGAAAAACGATAAAATTAACTTTGATTTTAAAAACTTTGAAAAGCTTCTTGCATTGATTGAGTGTTGGGGGCTGGATGCTTGTGCATGAGACTTGCAGGAAGTTGGGGGTGCATTTAGCCTGTAAGTTTTGGCAGTCCAGGAGCCCAACACAAATAGACTCATGTATATGGAGACCCCTCTACTGATATAATACAATTTGCCGTGGTTTAGAATAAAGGGGGAGGGGGTCTTATTTGTATTCTGCAGCACATCCAGGAATCATGCTGCTGTCAGCAGTACTGAGGCAATAGGGGAGGGGGTGAGAGTAGCAGAGCACACTGGATGGATTCGCCACTGGTGTCCATGGTGCTGAAGGTTAATGCTTGCGTCTGAGGTTCTGCTGCAGGTAGACGCAAAGGGTAAGACCACGTCTTCTCCTTGTAATGTGGAGCAGGTACACATGTCAGATGGGAGTGAAGGGACTCTGAGAGTAGAGTGTATGCACTGTCATTGATCTCATGTCACATGAAACCTGCAACATCGCCTTACATTCACCTGAAGGTGACCTTGACTAGTGACGTGTAATCTACTTACCTGCCTGGTGCTAATGATCGGCTATGAAGCTTTACCTCTAGGACATGAGCTTAATGGAGCCTTACTATCCCTGGTGCTGATTTCTGCTCAGCATTGTGTTGTATGCATGCATGTTTGTTTTATTTATGTATAGTTGCATTTGTGGTGGTTTAATGCAATCTGTATGAGATAGGTGACCATAGGTGTATCGATGATAGGCGTAGTTACCGTCAGTAGCCTCAATAAAAAATGCTATAGTGCACCTTTCTACAGCCTGACATTACACAATACACTGCGTAGAAAGGCACACCACATCAACAGAACAATAATAGGTTAGTGCTCCTCTAATATTCATGTCATGTGCTGCTGCATTATGCTTTTATTTGCTGTCCCATTTCTTTCCACAAAGTAGTCTGTGTGTTTGTATTTAGTTTAGACTTTGCCCTTTCAGATCTCAGAAGGAAAATGCCATTCATCTTCATGATGCTAAGGTAATAGCGGCTTATGGCTGAGTGGATATCTGATGGACATGTATGAATAACCAAGAGATCAGATGTGCCCTATGACCATGGTGCAGACTGTGCAAGTGGCAGTACTGGGGGCACCTGGAGTGGGGAAGACCTCCATTATCCGGCAGTTTGTAGCCCAGGAGTTTCGGGAGGAATACACTCCAACAGAGAGCAGGCAATTGTATCGAGCCTCTGCTGTTCTAAGTGAGAGGATGTATGAGCTCCTAATCCTGGATTTACCTAACCTGCCAAGATACCCAGGCTCTGCCGGACAGGTAAGAATTGTCCGACTCTGTCCACTCACAGTGCATTGTTGCTGACAATTTTTGGGGAAAATGTCATCTTTTTCCATTACCTGATCACAGACATTACAGTTGTCAAATTATTTTATGGGCTGTGACTTACATTTGTACGGAGGGGGGTTTGATGTTTGTAGTTAAATGAAAAGTCAAAATTGCCAGCAGTCCTTACAGTGGGGTCAAGTTGTGCCACCCTGACCGCCAGTACTAGCCCATGCTGCTGTGCCATTGTGGACCTCTGGGAGGCAATTCCCTGTCACAACTGGCCCCTACTATGGGTTATGTTCACACAGACAAAAACATTTTCATGTATAAAACCACGTTGTATAATTTTAGGAAGCCCTGCTCCAATTGACTTCAATGGTAGTCAGGGAAACCCCAAGAAAGAAAAAGTGACATGTAATCTATTTTTTTCAGGGTTAAAGGGGTTATCTAGGTAATAAAACTCATCCCCTATCCGCAGTACCTCAAAAACAGGGCCAGTCTCCTACCCTAGAGTGTTCTGGCCTCCATCACTATCCACGGATCAGAGAATACCTTGGTGCAGGTCTTAACCATGTGAATGTACCCTATATGTTGCTCATGGGGTTGCACAAGTCACTAAGTATGAATTCTTCCATAAAAGTCCTAGTAGCCATTACTCTGATGTTCATGTATCAATGCCTCATCAGCCACAGCTCAATATTCTACACACACAATAGTACAAAGTGTCTAACAGAGAGTCCAAGTCCTTAAAAAAAAATATTTTCAACTATTCTGGACAATATGTTTTGGGGGTAGAGTCACACATGTTGTATTGTGCTGCGCATTTGTTGCTGCAAATTTTTCTACCAAGTGAAGTCAATGTGTGGTGTCCCAGCACAGGATGTTGTCCTGTGGGATGAAGTTTGCCTCAGGCATCCCTGCTGCTACTGTGCTGGACCATAATATATTTTGTTATATTGCACTGTGTTATGTTGTGATAAATTATATTAAGGGAATGTGTGGTGACCCACGGGTGTATGGCGGGACCACGGGTGTAGCGGTGTGAGTGGTGGGATCGGATGGTATTAACCCCGGGGCAAGATGTTGTTAACCCCTAGTGTTCGTGACGCCAGTGTGCTTTTAGGGTTTAGGAACACTACACTCCCAGTTTCTCCGCTATCTCACTTGCAAGTAGTGAAGTGAAAGTCCACAACCAGTTATGGTCAAACGGAGGCTTTATTGAGTATAAGACAGATGTGTGGTATTAGCCGCGGGTCCCGGCCGTTGATGAGCGCCGGGACCGACGCGATATGATGCGGGATCGCGGCGCGATCCCGCTTCATATCGCGGGAGCCGGCGCAGGACGTAAGTATACGTCCTGCGTCATTAAGGGGTTAATATACTTATAATTAACTTGACTTGAGATTGGACTTGACTTAACTATATGCAGGACTTGACTAGTTTCAGTGACAGCAGACATAGACTTGAGACTTACTGGATAGAATGTAGCTTTTGGGGTCTTCCAGATGCTGATCACTTACACTGAGATCTCTGGTGTTATCTCTTCTCATATGATCTTTGCTGAGGAACAGTTAAGAGAAGAGAGTGAATTGTAATGGCCGCCACTTTATATAGTGGGGGGCTGGACTAAAGCCCATTGGTCAAGCTGCGGGTAATAGGGTAAGCTGGTGCTCTCTGGGAGAACATGTGACAACATATCATGTGACTGCATAACATAACATGTGATAGACTTCCACAGGTCTCTTAGACCTCCTACAGGTCCTTTGTACTACCTATACATTAGGAGACTGTCCAAGCATTTAAGCAATATACACAACATTCAGGAAACAACAGGGGGGAGACCTTGCAGGGGAGCCCCTAGGTCACTGAGGGTCTCAATCTGACAGGGCCTAAAGGTAGTACAGGACCATGTCCTGTACTGGGACATTACAAATGCTGCAGAGTGACCAAGGTGACCATGACACCCCAATGGAAGCCCCCAACATTGGCCTTTATGTAGTGGGGGAGGGGGGATCTGTTCAGTCTAGGTGTAGTGTGAGCTGAGGTACAGTCGGAGTAACACTGTGGAGAGAAGTGTGTGAAGGAGTCAGAGGAGGCTTAAGGGGAAGAAAACTCTCAAATCTGCAGCCATGCCAATCTCAGGAAAACCCCATTGCTCAGGTGAAAGTCCAAGCCTGGCGGTAAGCAAAAAGCTCTTGGGGAAAACTAGTCTTCAGTCAGTCAGTACAAAATCTCTAAATTCAGCGTGGGCTGCCACTTATCTCAAATCTGCAGTCTCAGCAACTACAAGTCCCAGCAAGGCGACAGGCTTCCCGGGTTCATTCAGCACTTCCCTCTGCACAAATCTGTACTTTGATTTAATTTTAACAACAATTCCTGCCTCAGTAAAGATAGTTATATGTAACATGGCATCAGGTTCATCCATGTCCCCGTGCTTGGTCCAGGAAAAGCTATCTCAACCATAGCCCGTGTAGGTTAACGGTGCCCTTGCATCACAAAGTGTACACCTCACCCACATTCCGCAAAAGGGGTATCAAAATCAGCTGCGTTAATTAACCCATTAACTTCAATGGGTAGGAAAATACGCAGCAGAAAATACGCAGCGAAATACGGCATGTGTGCTTAGCTGTTTTTATTTAAACTATTATTTTTTTTAATCATACAATGTCCATCATTTTAGTCAAACTTTTTTAAATGCTCATTGGCTAATGTGCAAAGATATCAGCAAATTTCATAATACTTGGCAGAATAGGCTAAGACATATTCAGTGTATGCAACAACTAGCCTCATGAATATGCCTGTATTACTGATTTGAGTTGTACAGACTTGTAAGGGTACGTTCACACTACGGAATTCTTTCAGATTTCCATAGGCGGAATTCCGCGCTGTGAACTTAACATTAGTGTGAACGGGTCTCTGCGAGACCCGTTCACACTGCGGAATTTCAGTGGCAGACAATTCAACCGCTGAAATTGTTCGGCGCAAAGAAAGAACATTTTCAGTCTTTCCGCGGATTCTGCGAGCACTACATAGCCGTCAATGGTGACGGCTCAGTGCCCCACGGCCCTAGCTCCAAAGTATCTTTGGCGGCGGCCGCCAGACGGAATCTTCGCTCGCTGAATTCAGCGAGTGGAGATTTCGCAGTGTGAACGCACCCTAAAATGGCACCCATAAAATCTATTGGTCTGTATTGTAACATAGTAACATAGTTTGTAAGGTTGAAAAAAGAGTCAATCGAATTCAACCTAAAACCCTATTGTGTTGATCCAGAGAAAAGCAAAATCCATGGTACAGTTAATATTTCCTTACTTTTCCTTAAGTTTGCAGCCTAAGTCCCTGAAATAATTTTTAAGGACACTACACCTACCTCTTTCTTTGTCATTTGTGCCAATGTGTACCATTGTAGCTCAGTTAGCTTCTAGTTTTATACACATTTTTTTCTCTCATATTCATACATGCTATAAGATGCAGGTACTCTTCATAGACATAATGCTTGGGACCCAACCCATAACATGCGGGTGTGGGTGGTCAGAATTTTGTGGGATTTGCGGGACCCGTAGGCATAGCACCGGACTGCCTGCGCCTGCCCGCAGCAGCCTCCTGACCGTCCACGCCTGCATGTTTCAGGTTGGGTCCCGTGGGATCCCAATCCCAACACAGTGCTCTAGGACAGAGCTCCATGTGGAGGGACACAGAATGCCAATGGTTCTGTTCCACAGGCCCATTGGGACTCTGTGTGTTACTGCTTTTCAGTGTAGATGAGGCCTAAAGAAAATGAGCAAAACAAATAATAATACAGCAGCATATATAAGATGCATAATAATCAGTCACACCAATTTACACAATTTGATGGCTATAATGTTGAATAAAATGACTACACGATTATGTACATACTGGTTTTGTAACAAATAAAAACCTGTCAGTAAGGAAACTGGAGGGGCTGTGTGGAAATATTTTAATGTGAATGCATATTAATGGAACATGGAAAAATAAATAACAGGCTGTTACTACAATTTACCATGAAGAACAATAGTTTGATTATTTATTTTTCCATCTTATTTTTTCCAGGAGTGGTTGGATCCGCGATTTCGGGGTCTCCGGAACAGCAGAGTCTTCATTCTGGTTTTTGATATCTGCAGCCCTGAGAGTTTCCACCATGTAAAACAGTTAAGGCAGCAAATCCTAGACAGGTGAGAACTGCACTACAAATCCCAATGAGGGACATTTATCAATGTTTGCTTATCTATTCTTTTTTTTAGTAATTTTTTCCTTACTTTTTTTTGCTTGTGACTTATTTATCAACTGGTTTCAGCCTGTTGATAATTTTCTTTCACGTAAGCAATTTTTCCTTTTTTACTTTGGTAGTAGCTTTTTCTGCTCCATGTATGAGCTGGAGTAAAATTTAGTCAATTTTTAACCTTGTTACGACTTTTTTTTGCGCAGTTGCGACTGTCGCAGTTAATAAATACCTGACTACCCATAGTCCATTTTAAAATTATTACTTCGTAGTTAAGTTTTGGAAAACTTGCTTTTCTCGCTTTCCAGTCAAAATGTCGCCCGAAAAATCGCGTAGTCGAAGGTGCGAAATTTTTGCGACATTTTTAGTGACAAAAAATTTACTAAATCGCTTGATAAATGCCTGTCAATATGGTTATTATAGGATTATATATACTTATAATGTTGTATTATAAGTATATTGGATTATGTTGGATTATAAGGATATATTTCTTTATGAACAGGTAGCCTATGCTTATTAGGCAACAACAAAAAGTCAAATAGAGATGAGCGAACTTACAGTAAATTCGATTCGTCACGAACTTCTCGGCTCGGCAGTTGATGACTTATCCTGCATAAATTAGTGCAGCTTTCAGGTGCTCCCGTGGGCTGGAAAAGGTGGATACAGTCCTAGGAGACTCTTTCCTAGGACTGTATCCACCTTTTCCAGCCCACCGGAGCTGAAAGCTGAACTAATTTATGCAGGAAAAGTCATCAACTGCCGAGCGGAGAAGTTCGTGACGAATCAAATTTATTGTAAGTTCGCTCTCCTGCATAGAAAACGTGAACAATAGGGCATCTTGTGTATCCATTCCTATTTCTCCCGATTGCCTGAGATTACTGTTTTCTTGACTTGGTTTCTCATAAATAATGTATTTATTATGCTTGGATAGAAAGGCTTTATATCCTGTCTTGGTTGTTTTTTGTTTCTGAGAAATGAATTGACGCAGATGTTTCACTGGTTGGCTTTCTACAGCACAAGCAAACCCCCTCTTATGGTGGTGGTAGGAAACAAGAGAGACCAGCAGAAGCATCGCTTTGTACCACGTCATGTTCTGTCTATTCTGGTAAAGAAGAGCTGGAAATGTGGCTACCTGGAGTGTTCAGCCCGAAACAACTGGCACATCCTCTTACTTTTCAAGGAACTTCTCATCAGCACCACAACAAGAAGCAGGAGCCACACACCCAGCATCTGCCTACAGGGGGCACTTCACAGAGAGCGATGCAGTGTAATGTGAAAAAGCCGCATCATATAGGAGGGAGTCACCATTAAGTAGGGTCTTTTCAAATAAGTAATGCAAAGAATGCCTCATACAGTGGTCCCTCAAGTTACAATATTCATTGTTCCGGGACGACCATTGTATGTTGAAACCATTGTATGTTGAGACCAGAACTCTATGGAAACCTGGTAATTGGTTCTGAAGCCCCCAAAATGTCATCCGAAAATAGGAAAAGGTGAGGATTAAAGAAAAATAAGTAGATAACTAATATAGATAAAGCAAGTCCTTACATATAAAAGTAGGAAATATCTGCTGGGAGCTGTAATCACTGTCTATGTCAGTGTTTCCCAACCAGGGTGCCTCCAGCTGTTGCAAAACTACAACTCCCAGCATGCCCGGACAGCCGATGGCTGTCCGGGCATGTTGGGAGTTGTAGTTTTGCACCCTGGTTGGGAAACAATGGTTTATGTAGAGGACAGGAGCTTCTTCAGGGTCCTATACAGGACACCCAGTGTCCCAAATGGAGCCGCCCTTACTTGGGTGTACAAAAGGAGCAGCTAACCCTGGAACAGGTAAGGAGCAGTACAGAACTTGTAGTTCTTCCCTGTACTGTAGGGGGTGCTACCAGACACCAGTCAGTGCATGCACTTCAGTAATAGAGGTGATTTCCCAGTAAAATGCCAATACTGATTGGTCAGTTCCTCCAGTTGTGACTTGTTTCACAGATCTGGACTGTCCGTAGCATTGTATGTTGAGTCTGGTTTCAAGTTACAATGGTCCTGAAAAGACCATTGTATGTTAATACTATTGTATGTTGAGGCCATTGTAAGTTGAGGGATCACTGTATACTGAAGCTGTCTTATGCAAAGTGCCAAAGCAGTCAGATTCTATGACAATGTAGAGTTAAAGGGGTTTTCCAGGATATCTTTCAGAAAGACCATCTATGTATGACTGATAAGGGTTCCCACTGCAGTACCAGGCAAAGCAACATCCATATTAGACAGTGTCTCTCAAGCGTGGTCCTCAAGACCACCACCCCCACCACCACCAGGTCATGTTTTCAGGTGATATAACTGTGGTGATACCTGATGCACTGATCTTATTTATATCACCGGTGAAAGACTAAGGAAATCCTGAAAACATGACCTGTTGGGGGTCTTGAGGACCGCGCTTGAGAAACCCTGATATAATAAGACAGCTATGCCTGTACTCTAGAGACACCATGCACAGCCTATGCATTTGAATCTGATATAGCCATGCTAGTATGGACATTGCAGCTCCAGATATATTGTGTAGAGATGAGCGAACTTACAGTAAATTTGATTCATCACGAACTTCTCGGCTCGGCAGTTGATGACTTATCCTGCATAAATGAGTTCAGCTTTCAAGTGCTCCGGTGGGCTGGAAAAGGTGGATACAGTCCTAGGAAAGAGTCTCCTAGGACTGTATCCACCTTTTCCAGCCCACCCGAGCACCTGAAAGCTGAACTAATTTACGCAGGATAAGCCATCAACTGCCGAGCCGAGAAGTTCGTGACGAATCGAATTTACTGTAAGTTCGCTCATCTCTAATATTGGGTTATGGATGCTGTGCCCCTTATTCTGGCCATACTAGGCTCATGGCTAGATGCTTGCTTAGCTAACAGCTGTCTAAAGCTGGAGATTTTGCTGCCTATTGCCTTCAATGATCGCAAAATCTGCTGCTGCAAAAAATACGGATGTGTGACCGCGCGGATTTTCCTGCATATTCTCTGCAGCTGATTTCATTTTTGCTGCTTATTTTCTCCTGCTGGTTTTATAATTGACTTACCAGCAGAAAATAAGCAGTAAATAATATGCAGCTGAAAAACCACACGTCAAAAAACGCCAGTGAGAGGGGACCCTTAGGGCCCATTCACATTGGTGGATTTCTTGCAGATTTCCCATAGTGTATTTGCTGCAGTAAATCCACCATGTTTTTTTTTTTGCTACCACTGTCTTCAATTGGTCAGCAGAAAATCTGCAATGGTGACAGATTTGTGGATTTTCTGCAGACCCATTGAAGTCATTGGTAGTAAAATCCCCAGAAAATCCGCCCATTTGAACGTACTCTAAGGGTGTATTTACACTTACTGTATCCTGTGCATATATGATGCACAGGATTCAAAGCTGCAGATTTGAAGCTGTGTTCAGTCACTTAGTTTACATTGAAATCTGCAGCATCAAATATGTGCAGGATACTTTACATGTGAATGCACCCTTAAAGGAGAACTCCGGTGAAAATAAACTTATCTCCTATCCCCGATCTCCGGGATGGGACCCTGAGAGGAGAGGAGCATGTGTCATCTACTGGTAGACGGCATGTGCTCCATTCATTTCTATAAGAGCGCCGAGGATTCCCGAGGACTGTACTCAGGGCTTTTCGGCACTCCCATAGAAATGAATGGAGCGTGTGCCGCCTGCAATAAGCACTCCCCACTGAGTGCCGTGTCCCACCCTTGTGGGGGTCTCAGCGCTCAGACCGCCCACGATCAGCTACTTATTCTCTATCCTGTGGAGGGATACGTTTATTTTTGCCAGACTTCTTTAATCAGTATGGCCAGTTCCTTCCTCAGGCGATTTTAATACACTTTGCTAATAAAAGGTGTCAACGACCTCTACATTGTTGTTTCTCAGCCGCACTTAAACCATAGACTGTCATTGCTGGCACTGGTTATGAAGGCCACATTCTCTGCGACAGCTTGGATACATGAGAGCCAATGTTGACACAAGGCAATAGTTCTAAATCCTCCACTCAGCCTTACTGTATGTTCTATAATATGTCAAACACAAATAGTTTCCTATCAATGTCTATGATAACAGAAGACCTTTGTACACACCAAGCAAAAAAGTCTCCCTCTCTACCTTTCATGCCACACAGCAATAAAAGGGCTCCTCCATTATCATGTCCATTATTAGTATTACTAGTGCACATTAAAGAGGACCTGGGGCCAACCCTAGACAAATGAGATTATCAGTAAGTAAATAACACACCTTTTTACAGTTTCTTGATACACAATTCTTTTCCTAAAATATGAGGGTTTATAGTTTGCCTGATAATTCCGGGAATCAGTCCGATGGGCAAGAACTTATTATTATAAACTAGAGTGGTGGGCAGGATTATACAGTCAGGAGGTGTGTATTATTAGTCATATACACTCCTTAGTGTATAATATTCACAGTCCTGACTATAAAATCCCACTCACCTTTTTTAATATTAAATTCATGCCCACCTGACTGATTCCCTGATGCCACTTCATTTTTTCTTGTGTTGGTGACAGATCCTCTTTAAGCATTATAAAAAAAGGTCTAGTTTACATGTATCATACTTAAAATATAAATATGACTTCATATTTTATCCCTGGGCAACTACAGTTCTGGTGCATATTGCCAGGATCATGTGGTGGAGGAAGAAGTAAATATGTGCAGAGTGATTTGTTATCGTCCACCAGCGTTTACTGATTTTTGTTCCACCACAATTCCTACCAGCAGCATTTGAAGTAATAAATCTATGTATATATATGTATATGTATATATATATATATATATCTAAAAAAAACTCAATGTGTTTGTGTGTGTGTTTATGTTCCAGTATCACTTACAAACAGCTGCAGATATTTAGGTAAAACAGGGTACATGTTATTTATATGTTAACTAAAAATATAGAACAGTTGAACTAACCATAACCCATCCCCATTTGCATGGGTCTGGGTTTTTGTCTAAAATCCCATGCAAGTCTATGGGAGTTCAGGTACTTTATTATAAGCTCCACTCTGCATCTCCTGTTGGGTATGTCGGTCCAGCTTTCAAGCCACCAATCTAATCCTCTGTCTGGACATCATGGGAAGTACCAATCTGAAGCATCTTTTACTTAATGTTGAATCTGAGTCCTAAAGCTTTGGCCACTAGGTGTCCTCACTTCCCTGGAAACTTATGTCCACTGCTTTTTAGGTAAAATCTGTCTCTAGTAACAGACCAAAATAGAACACAGGAAGATGGCGGGTTTAGCTTGTCCTTTGGGGGAAAGAGTCTTGACCAGGGCTCAAGTCCTGCAGGAACCTGTGGGAACTGAGTTCCTGCACTTTTTCCACAGCAGGAACACCATTCCCATTAGCAGAAGTCCTGCAGGACTAACCCTCAAGTGGAAATCAGCTAAGCCTGCCGATCAGTTTCCTCTAGAGGGTCCACACTGTGCCTGAAAGGTAGATCAAGACTTCTCTCTTATCTATCATCTCCCATAAAATTCTTGTGTTTTTACTATATACACAGTGCTGCCTCCTGGATGTAATCCCTTCTACTCTTCAGTTTGTCATTATTCTCAGCAACATATTAATTAGACCAGGGCAACTTTTATGATGTAACCCATTCCTTGCTGTGATCCTACTGATGTATGTTTCCTTTCTGTTCACATTCTGTGCACCTTGCTAGCACAATGAATTAACCTCTTAAGCACCAAGGACATACCGGTAAGTCCTGAGTCCTTTCCCTTTCTATAACGCGAGGCCACGAGGCCCAGCACCATAGCGGGCCGAGCCCAGCCTCTAACAACCATCCCATCCTTTTCCCATTTAAAAAAAACAGTGTAAATAAAAATAAACATATATGGTATTGCCGCATGCGGAAATGTCCGAATTATAAAAATATATAATTAATTAAACTGCACGGTCAATGGCGTACACGCAAAAAAATTCCAAATTCCAAAATAGTGTATTTTTGCTCACCTTTTATATAATGAAAAAATGAATAAAAAGCGATCAATCGTTCCGATCAATACAAAAATGTTACCGCTAAAAATTTCAGATCACGGCGCAAAAAATGAGTCCTCATACCCCCCCCTTTCGCGGAAAAATTAAGTTATAGGGGTCAGAAGATGACAATTTTAAACGTATACATTTTCCTGCATGTAGTTATGATTTTTTTCAGAAGTACGACAAAATCAAACCTATATAAGTAGGGTATCATTTTAATCGTATGGACCTACAGAATAATGATAAGGTGTCATTTTTACCGAAAAATGTACTACGTAGAAACAGAAGCCCCCAAAATGTATCAAATGGCGGGTTTTTTTCCATTTTGTCTCACAATTATTTTTTTGCCGTTTCGCCATAGATTTTGGGGTAAAATGACTGATGTCATTACAAAGTAGAATTGGTGGCGCAAAAAATAAGAAATCATATGGATTTTTAGGTGCAAAATTGAAAGCGTTATGATTTTTTAAAGGTAAGGAGGAAAAAATGAAAGCGCAAAAACTGGAAAATCCCTGGTCCTTAAAGGAGTAGTCCAGTGGTGATTCAGTGGTGAGCAACTTATCCCCTATCCTAAGGATAGGGGATAAGTTGCAGATCGCGGGGGGTCCGACCGCTGGGGCCCCCTGCGATCTCCTGTACAGAGCCCCGACAGCCCGCGGGAAGGGGGCGTGTCGACCTCCGCACGAGGCGGCGGCCGACACGCCCCCTCAATACAACTCTATGGCAGAGCCGAAGCGCTGCCTTCGGCAATCTCCGGCTCTGCCATAGAGATGTATTGAGGGGGCGTGTCGGCCGCCGCCTCGTGCGGGGGTCGACACCCGCTATCTCGGCGGAGAGCCGGGGCCCCGTACAGAGAGATCGCAGGGGGCCCCAGCGGTCGGACCCCCCGCGATCTCAAACTTATCCCCTATCCTTAGGATAGGGGATAAGTTTTTCACCACTGGACTACCCCTTTAAGGGATTAATAACCCACATACCATCTATACTATTATACTGTAAATCATCTCCCACCACATCGCCAACCAGTTCAGTCCAAGCTGTACACTTTTTCCAGTACTGCGTGTGCACAATCTATATACAGGCATGGCAGAAAGGAGGAGGGCTTACAAATAGGCACTTTCCTGTCACTGCTCTGAAAAGGTAAGGTTAAGGATGTTCAGGTGTTAGTACTGCTGGCAATCAGCTGAGCTCGGGTCTTTCCCCCCGAGATTAAGAGAATAAGAAATAGAGCACTAAAGTCACCACTCTGAAGGGTTACTCTAGCACAAACATGGAGGTTTTCACAATGGTTTAAAAATACATCTTCTGTACTCTGGTAGAACTGGGTTCCAGTGCTGTAAGGGGCCATATTTCACTGTAGAGAAATATTTGCTGGAATTGTATTGGTTGTTCTGAGAAATTTCCATTTTCCTGTCTTCACTAAATCATATATATGGGACCCATAACATAAATGGAACTCAACAGTTAGCTGATCGTATGGTACAATAAGAATACCAGTTTATTAAGTTTTAATGTTAAAGGGGTGCTCCCCGGGAAAAAAAAAATGTTTAATCAATTTGTGCCAGAAAGTTAAACATATTTGTAAATTACTTCTATTTAAAAATCTTAACCCTTCCAGTACTTATCAGCTGCTGTTTGTTAGAGAGGAAGTTCTTTTCTTTTTGAATTTCCTTTCTGTCTAACCACAGTGCTCTCTGCTGACACCTCTGTCCATTTTAGGAAATGTCCAGAGCAGGATAGGTTTGCTATGGGGATTTGCTTGTACTGGAAGGGTTAAGCTTTTTAAATAGAAGTAATTTACAAATCTGTTTAACTTTCTGGCACCAGTTGATTTAAAATACAATGTTTTCCAGAGGAGTGCCACGTTCAGCAATGTGGCGAGGTTTTCTGTGGACAGGCATGAACATGTTTAAGTACAGCTTCCCCCTGAAGACATGTTAAACATTCTGAATAACATTATGGTGAAGTGCAGATTGAAGTGTCAGGAGGCATTAATACTAATAGGGAGCCATTATCCAGAAAATTACAGACAGATACTGGAAGATCTGGAAGACATAATAGGTCACTGAAGAAAAGAGTTAAAAAAGATAAATGAGATTTAATAAAAAGTCACATGCTACCAATCTAATGCCAAAATGTAGAACAATCTGCCGAGACATAACCTGCCCATAGTAACCAATCACAGTTCAGCTTTCATTTTACCAGTGTTCATTCAGATATGAAAGCTGAGCTGTAATTGGTTGCTGTGGGCAAAATCTCTCCATGCTTTGTCAATATAAATCTGATCCAAAATCTTATAGATTCATAAGAACAAACATTTAAAAACACATAACTACCACTTCACACCCATAATAAGAAAGGACACCCGCTTTGAATTGAATACGTTTTTTTTAACAGGTAAAAAATAACAGTTCTGTGGTCCTCAATTACTTTTTCACACAAATAACCCAATAAGTCGTGACTGTTATTTCCTGGAATAACAATGGCACTCACCCATCAGTAACATAATCAATCCATTTGATTGTTACTGGATGAAGCGTTGCATCGGCTGTGGAATGCCCCCACATCTCATTCTCATCACCTTCCGTATGTTGATTTTGCTACAATAAAATGGATTATTTACATAACTAATGGGTGAGTGCCACTGTTATTCCCTTCTGCTATCTTAAGTTGGATATTTATTTTAGACTGTTTGCTGCAGAGCATCAATATACCGTTATGTGCCAAGGTTTTGCCTGCCTGGGTTCTATGTACTATGGTTTATAAGTCTCACTTGCAGTGCCAGTACCTATTTTCTTAAAGGGGTACTCCTGTGGAAAACTTTTTTTTTTAAACAACTGGTGCCAGAAAGTTAAACAGATTTGTAAATTCCTTCTATTAAAACATCTTAATTCTTCCAGTATATTTTAGGGTCTATATATTACCAAAAACTACTGAGAAATGCTTTTCTTTTTGGATTTCTCTGATGTCACGACCACAGTGCTCTCTGCTGATCTCTGCTGTCCATTTTTGGAACTGTCCAGAGCAGGAGAAAATCCCCATAGCAAACATATACTGCCCTGGACAGTTCCTAAAATGGACAGCAGAGGTCAGCAAAGAGCACTGTAGTTGTGACATCAGAGAAATCCAAAAAGAAAAGCATTTCCTCTGTAGTATACAGCCCCTAAAATGTATTGGAAGGATTAAGATTTTTTTAATAGAAGTAATTGACAAATCTGTTTAACTTTCTGGCACCATTTGATTTAAAAAAAAAAAGTTTTCCACGGGAGTACCCCTTTAACATTGTTGGATCCTAGCATAACAATGTATAACAATATATCATGACACTTGTTAAAGGGCTATTCCAATGTTTGGATAAAAATGTATATGTTGCTCTAACCTGTAAAAACAAAAGATGAAAAAAAAAAAAGCTCTATACATACAGTATCGGTCCCTCAAAAGCTTCTCCCGAGACTAGCAGTCAGGACCTGCCAGTTCAGCCTATCACTGGCCACAGCAATGTATCATCTCGGCCAGTAAATGGCTGAGTGGTAAGTAGTCTTGTAAGCAAGAAGAAGAAAGAAGCATTGGGTATACCTTCCATTGTAGACAGCAAGGGCTGCATTTGTACTAGCACTCCGGATATTGCAGAGGCGTTCACAGCCTTCTACCGATCCCTGTACAACCTAAATCCTGACGAGCCGCTCCAGGGCACAAGGGAGCAATCCATATGTAACTTCTTGTCATCCTTGAACCTACCTTCTATTACCTTGGAGGAGGGGCAGACATTACTCAGACCTTGTACTGAGGAAGAACTGACCTCGGTGCTTAACTCATTCCCATTGGGCAAGAGCCCTGGCCCGGACGGTCTGAGCCTCTTTTATTACAAGAAGCTACAGAATGTCCTCTTACCCCACCTCACAAAGTGGTGCAACTCTCTGTTATCTGGCTCCACTCTCCCCCCTCAAGCTTTGTGTGCCCACATCACCGTACTGCCCAAAGAGGGAAAGGACCCATCACTGTGCCCGAGCTATAGGCCAATTTCCCTCTTAAACTTAGACGTCAAAATTTGGGCCAAATTACTGTCCCAACGGATGAGCGGCCTTTTACCAAACATTATCAACCCTGACCAGACGGGATTCGTTAGGGGGAGGGAGGGACGTCATAATGCTCTGCGGGTCATGCACGCGGTCCATTATGCTCGGACAACTGGCACCCTGTTGCTCCTTCTCGGCACCGATGCCGAGAAGGCATTTGACAGGGTTGCATGGGACTATATGACCCTGACACTGCGCAAGTTCGGCTTCCCTTTGCCTTTTATTTCGGCCATCATGTCCCTTTACCACAATCCCAGCGCCCGCATTAAAATTAACGGCACTCTTTCACCCTCCTTCCCGATCAGGAATGGGACCCGCCAAGGCTGCCCCTTGTCGCCTTCCCTGTATATCGTTGTCATGGAGACGCTTCTGCAGGCACTAAGACAGGACGACAACATAAAAGGACTAACCATTGACGGACACACCCACCTTACGGCCGCTTTTGCCGATGACCTGCTCCTGTTGGTTTCCAATCCCACTGACGCACTTCCTCAGATATTACACACTATTGAACAGTATGGACTTTTGTCCAATTTCAAGGTCAATTTCTCCAAATCGGAGATTCTTAATATTTCCGTTCCGCTGAAGCAGGCTCGGAGATTACAACTGACCTCACAATTTCGCTGGCCCACCAAAAGCATCACTTACCTTGGGATAGCCATACCTCCCTCCTTGGCAGACCTATACCACTTAAACTACACTCCTCTGTTGTCAAAAATAAAATCCCAACTAGCCGGTTACAGACTACCGTATTTGTCTTGGCTTGGCAGGAGGAGCCTACTCCAGACGTATATTGTTCCTTCCATTGTGTACGTCTTGAGGATGGTCCCACTGAAATTACCAGCGGCATACTTGTCCCAATGGAGGAGGTTGTTCGCTAATTTTCTATGGGCGGGTCGGAGGCCTAGACTTCCGTACTCACTTCTGTCAAGGAGGAAGGGTGAGGGAGGCATTGGTATTCCTAATGTTGAGCAGTTATACCTGGCCACCCATCTCCAAAGGTGGGTTGAACTGGCCTCGGGAACGAGCTTATTGCAGGGACATTCCCTGGAGCGGGACCAGCTGGGTACGCCTCGCTCTCTCGCTTTACGGAATATTTGGCTCCCCACCCACCGCGGCCTAGCTGACGTCACTAACCCTATACTGAAAGGCACATTAGTGACGAAAATGAGGTACGATATGCAACACTCCCAGTTGGAGAACGGGAAAAGGAGGCTCCCTATGTTCACCCCCTCATCATTAGTCCCGTATGCCTATTACCCCGACACCACACACCCGGATGGAGTATGGAATAAGTTGAATGATATTCCTATCATTGAACTTTGCACCGATAGGCTCCCCCCCATGCCGGCACACATACAATCGTTGCTGCCCGCTTCTCGGTTAAACTTTCTCCAAACACATCTCATCAGGCAATCTTGCGTGGAGGCTCTCAGGGTATGCGACATCGCTGGTGACCATAACTGGCTCGAACGCTTGTACACACGGCACATGCTTCGAAACATAGGCTCTCGGCGTACCGCTCTCGCCTGCTAGATATGGGATCCTCCTACACGCCCACATTCCTTCTTTCATGGGAGAGGGAATTGGGCCTGACTCTCACAGATTCGGACAAGGCAACCATCCTGCGCAACTCTCATGGTTTCTCCAGATGTATCAAACTGCAAGAGAACCATTATAAACTACTTACAAGATGGTACAAAACTCCTGAACTACTTCACCACTGGGGCCTCGCCCCGTCAGCGAAGTGTTGGAGGTGCGGGATAGGGACGGGCTCATTTTACCACATCTGGTGGTCCTGCTCCAAAATTACATCATACTGGCAGGAAGTAGAGGGGCGCATCTCTGCTATTCTGGGCAGGGACGTATCTCTGACACCATCACTTGTCATTTTAGGTTTGCCCTGCAAAGACCACTCCCTACACAAACGCTCCCTACTTGCTCACTTGATTTCAGTGGCGAAATGCCTTATTCCGCTTCACTGGATGCAACCGAACCCGCCCACCACTGCGGAATGGCTGCTCAAGGTAGCTCATCTCTGCAGGATGGAAGAGCTCTCCAGTTGGAGCACCAGATCATATGACATTTACCGTCAAACATGGTTGCCATGGCTCACTTACAAATCCGCAGATTCGAGCTTTCTATGACTAGCTTTTTTCTTCCTGTCCCTTCCTCTTACCCTCTCTCTTTCCTTTAATGACTGACACCTAGCCCTCGAGCTACTGGCCATTTTCAGTCGGCTCCTAGTCTTCCTACGGTCACATCTTGGCTCACACCCTATCCTACCTGGCTACTCCTTCTTTCCTGGTCCCTTTTGTTTTTCTCCCTCACTTATATCTCCTGATTAGGTGCTTTTTTCTTTGGCCTTACCTCCCCATTATACTTCCTTGTGTTCCGGCTATCCCCTGGGAGTCCGCAGCTCTGACCTACTCAGTCCTTCTCCATTCTGCTCTACCCTACTCTAGACTACTCTGCTTGTCCTGCTTTACTATACTCCACTATACTCTACCCGCCCTTCCCCTCAGCATCATTCTACTCCTTCTTTATCGACCCTTTTATCTCTTCTCCTTCTCTTCCTCTTTTTCTTTTCCTTCTCACACCCCTGCTCTTCGTCTCTGTGTTCTTCTCCTCCCCCCCTTTCTCCTTCCCCCTTCTCCTCTTACGCAACTTCCCCTTCATCTGTTCACACCTCCTCCCCCCCCCCCTGTGGGTTAGGGGGTTGACTTATATCACACCCAGACGCCCTCACTGTACAATACCAAATATTGGTCGGTCTCACTGGGTGTACCAGATGTCATCTAGATTGTTTTTTTGTTTTTTTTTTCCCTTCCTCTCTTTTTCTTCTTTTTCGACAAATCTTGATTGACCCCAGTTGTACATCTATTGGAATTTTGTCTTTCCTTTACTATGTTGATGTTGTGAAGGATCTACCTTTATGATCCTCTACTGTTCTACCTCATGGCCCCAGCTGCGCCTGGGACCCTGGGGATGTTACGTGTTTATATGCTGTCGAAATCAAAAAATAAAGATTTGAAAAAAAAAAAAAAAAAAAAGAAAGAAGCATTGGGGAACCAAAAGGAGGAGAACATGAGCTGCAGGAAACAGGGATAGGCAAGTATGGCTTTTTATTTTTTTAAAGCCCCAGCAACATATTTTTTAATTTTTATCCAAACGCTGAAGTAGCCCTTTAAGGGAACAGTCAACAAACAACCTATCACTCATTTGTTGGCTTATTGCTGGGACTTATTATCCGGGACGCATAATCTTTGGATCACGTAAAAGGCTCATTAAGTATGAACGCCGATCTAGGAGATTTTTTGGAGGGGTCTACCAGTCTATAAGAAAACATATACTGCTAGCACCAGGCTTTTTGGGGTTTTCTGTGGTCTTTTTTTCTCCCTAACGGTTGGTTTGGAGTATCCTCTTCATGAGGTTTCCCTCTTTTGCATATAAAAAGACCTAGTAATGAACAGATGCTCTTATTGCATATATTATAGACCTTTTTTTGTCTTATAACACACGGCTCTCATCAATAGCCATTAAAATTGATTTACCCATGTCACTGTGATGTCAGGTTTTAATACAGTGAACAGGGACATGTAGATTGCGAAACTTCCATGCAAACAAAGCCTCATTTTGCTGTCAGGTCATGAGACGCTAAACAGAATGTTAACCATGTCAAGCTCAGTGAATGAAAGGTTAGTAATGTTAGTAGCTTGGATCCTTTTTCATTAGGAATCTACTTAAAGGGAATCTATCAACTCTATTTGGTGCTGAGATCTGCAGACACCATTGAATAGCTGTTTCTTGCAATAGTAAGCTGCCGTGGGCAGCGCAGGAGATCGGCGGCGGTACCCGGCTGTCAATCACACTGGCAGCCGATCCCGGCAGCATTAACCCCATAGATGCCGTGATCAATCCTGATCACGGCATCTATGTTGTTGACATGCTGCCATGCTGCCCTTAGCATACATCTGCTATGCATCTGCTATGCATGGTTGCTAAAATGGACAGAGATGTCAGCAGAGAGCACTGTGCTCGTGATGTCATCAGTGTTCCAAAAAGAAAGGAATTTCCTCTGTAGCATTCAGCAGCTAATAAGTACTGGAAGGATTAAGATTTTTTAATAGAAGTAATTTACAAATATGTTTAACTTTCTGCCACCAGTTGATTTAAAAGAAAAAAGGTCTTCACCGGAGTACCCCTTTAACTTGCAAAATGTCATATCCACTTGGCGTTTTTCAGTTTGAATTTTTTTTTTAATACTTTTGGCGTTTTTGGGCTCCTTGGCAGTTTTTAAAAAAACCGCTTGTTGAGACTTTGGCATTCTTTTGGGAAAATCTTGGCGTTTTCCTCCCATAGAAGTCTATGGGAGTGAAAAAATGCCAAGAAAAACGCCATGTGGGTTTTAACTTTGGCGTTTTTGCAGGAGGCTTTTATTCTTTTTTGGACTTTAGCGATCCAAAAAAGTGATGGAGATACCTTTTTTTATTAACCCCTTAAGGACATAGCGTTTTACAATTTTTGCACTTTAGTTTTTTACTTCTTAACTTTTAAAAATCATAAACCTTTCAATTTTGCACCTAAAATTCCATATTATGGCTTATTTTTTGCATCACCAATTCTACTTTGTAATGACATCAGTCATTTTACCCAAAAATCTACGGAGAAACGGGGGAAAAAATTATTGTGCGACAAAAATTTTGTAAATTTTGGGGGCTTCTGTTTCTACGCAGTACAATTTCCAGTACAATTTCCATTAAAAATGACACCTTATCATTATTAGATAGTACTACTTCTCCCAGCATAGATCACACTGTTCCATGATGGAATTAGTAGTACCTGTACTAATTGATAGATTGCTCCGGGTCCATTGCGATCCTTCTGTATAATTTATAAATGCGGCCGGTTGCTCGTCTATGGTCCCCTGCACTGCCGTATATATACATATTTCCCTCAGAGAGCTGTGATTGGCCAGAAGGTTCCAGCCAATCACAACTCTCTGTGGGAAATAGGAATAGGTATATATACACGTCAGTGCAGGGGACCATAGGCCCGCATCTATACATTATACAGGAGGATCACAGTGGGTGTCAGTAGAAACATCCACTGTGATCTTTCCTTAACTGCAGGTACTACTACTCCCAACATGGAGCACACTTTGCTCCATGCTGGGAGCTGTAGTACCTGCATTAATAGACAGATCGCAGCCAGTGTCACTCCTGACACCCGCTGTGATCCTCCTGTATAATGTATAGATGCGGGCGGCCGGCCACTCTTCTATGGTCCTCTGCACTGCCGTATTTATACACCTATTCATATTTCCTGCAGAGAGCTGTGATTGGCCAGATGGTTCCAGCCAATCACAACTCTCTGTGGGAAATATGAATAGGTGTATATATGCGTCAGTGCAGGGGACCATAGAAGACTGGTTGGCCGCCCACATCTATACATTATACAGGATGATCACAGCGTGTGTCAGGATTTTTTTCCCTTTTAATAAAATGGTTAATGAGGGCTGTGGGGGAATGTTTTTTAAAATAAAATATTTGTTCCAATGTGTCGTCTTTTTTTAAATTGAATTTTCAGGCTTAGTAGTGGAATCTGTCTAATAGACGTAATCCATTACTAAGCCGGGGCTTAGCGTTTTAGCCCCAAAAACAGCTAGTGCTAACCCCCAATTATTACCCCGGTACCCACTGCCACAGGGGTGACGGCAAGAGCCGGTACCAACAGGCCTGGAGTGTCAAAAATAGCGCTCCTGGGCTTAGGCGGTGACAGGCGGGCGTTATTTAGGCTGGAGAGGGCCAGTAACAATGGTCGTCGCCCACCCTGGTAACGTCAGGCTGTTGCAGCTTGGTTGGTATCTGGCTGAGAATAAAAAGACGGGGAACCCTATGCGTTTTCTTTTTTTAAATAAATAAATGTTTTTTTTAAATGCATAGGATTCCTCGTCTTTTTATTCTCAGCCAGATACCAACCAAGCAGCAACAGCCTGACATTACCAGGGTGGGCGAGGACCATTGTTACTGGCACTCCTCAGCCTCAGAAAACTTCCACTACTAAGCCTAAAAATTCAATAAAAAAAAAAAAAGAAGACGACACCTTGGAAAAAAATATTTTATTTTAAAAAACACTCCCCCACAACCCTCATTAACTATTTTATTAAAGGAAAAGAAATCCAGTTCATCCACAGTAGTCCTCCAAATCCGCCGTAATCCTCTGCATACACAGATCTGAAACGAGAAGAAAAAAGAAACACAAAAAATTGGTTAGGACATTTTTGGCACTCTCTGCTGGGGAGAGCGCCCATAATGCAATGTCTTCCCAAACAGAGAGCCTACAATTGTTGCAAGACTACAACTCCCAGCAAGCATGCTGGGTGTTGTAGTTTAGCAACAGCTGGAGTCTCCCTGTCTGGGAGGACACTTCCAGAAGGGTCTGTTCACATTATACAAAACGGACAATGTGAACAGAGCCTCACACTTACCAGCCTGGCTCCCGTCTGTAGTTCCGCCCCTAATGACGTCATCACTAGGGGGCGGAGCTACACAGACCCGGCCGAGACAGGAGCAAGGGAGGTAAGTGGACGTCTTCTGTATACACTATATACATCCATCTGTAGATAGCTGTATATATTGTATACTGCCCAAAGGGGCTATAGAATGTCTGGTGTCAGTCTGGTGACAGGATTCCCGGCTCCTGTATAGTATACAAGGGTACACTATGCCCCCCTGTATACTATAGGGCCAGCGGAGGTGAGTAGTGATGCTATAAATCCCTCCTTATCTCCTTACACTCTGTGGACCAGGTGCTCAGCATCCAGAAGACAGTGAGAAAACTGCCACAGGGGACAAATTTGGCTGTTTCCACACACCAGGGAAAACGCCAGAATAACTGTCAAAATGCAGGAAAAAGCTGTGGCAGGGTATCGCCATAATCATACTGACCCACAGAATAAATATAACATCCCTTTTACCGCACAGTGTACACCATAAAAAATAATAATAAAAAAAAAATGCCAGAAATGTTCCAGTTTTTCACAATATTTTGGAGTTTTTAAAAGAAAAAAATGCTGCATGTGTCAACAAAAATGCACCACTTATATAAAGCTACAATATGTCATGAAAAAACTATCTCAGAATCGCTCCGCTTAGAAAAAGCGTTCTAAAGTTATTACTATTTAAAGGGGTACTCCACTGGAAAACATTATTTTTTTTATCAACTGGTGCCAGAAAGTTAATCAGATTTGTAAATTACTTCTATTAAAAAATCTTTATCCTTCCAGTACTTTTTAGCAGCTGTATTCTCCACAGGAAGTTCTTTTCTTTTGTAATTTCCTTTCTCTCTGACCACAGCGCTCTCTGTTGACACCTCTGTCCATTTTAGGAACTTTCCAGAGCGGGAGCAAATCCCCATAGAAAACCTCTCCTGCTGTGGGCAGTTCCTAAAATGGACAGAGGTGTCAGCAGAGAGCACTGTGTTCAGACAGAAAGGAAATTCAAAAAGTACTGGAAGGATTAAGATTTTTAAATAGATGTAATTTACAAATCTGTTAAACTTTCTGCCATCAGTTCATTTAAAAAAAGAAAAAGTTTTCCAGGGGAGTACCCCTTTAACCCCTTAACGACGAAGGGCGTATATTTACGTCCTCCGCCGGCTCCCGTGATATCCTGCGGGGTCACGCAGTGTCCCCGCGTCATATCGGGTAGGTCCCGGCGGCTATCAACGGCCGGGACCCGCGGCTAATACAGGACATCACCGATCGCGGTGATGCCCTGTATTAACCCTTCAGACGCGGCGATCAAAGCTGACCGCCGCATCTGAAGTGAAAGTGAAAGTAACCTGACTGCTCAGTCGGGCTGTTCGGGACTGCCGCGGTGAAATCGCGGCATCCCGAACAGCTTACAGGACACCGGGAGGGCCCTTACCTGCCTCCTCGGTGTCCGATCGACGAATGACTGCTCCGTGCCTGAGATCCAGGCAGGAGCAGTCAAGCGCCGATAACACTGATCACAGGCGTGTTAATACACGCCAGTGATCAGCATAGGAGATCAGTGTGTGCAGTGTTATAGGTCCCTATGGGAGGTATAACACTGCAAAAAAAAAAGTGTTAATAAAGGTCATTTAACCCCTTCCCTAATAAAAGTTTGAATCACCCCCCTTTTCCCATAAAAAAAATTAAACAGTGTAAATAAAAATAAACATATGTGGTATCGTGCTTAAATGTCCGAACTATAAAAATATATCATTAATTAAACCGCACGGTCAATGGCGTACGTGCAAAAAAATTCCAAAGTCCAAAAAAGCGTATTTTTGTTCACTTTTTATACCATTAAAAAATGTATAAAACATTTTTAAACGTATAAATTTTCCTGCATGTAGTTATGATTTTTTCCAGAAGTGCGACAAAATCAAACCTATATAAGTAGGGTATCATTTTAACCGTATGGACCTACAGAATAATGATAAGGTGTAATTTTTAATGAAATATACACTGCGTAGAAACGGAAGCCCCCAAAAGTTACAAAATTGTGTTTTTTCTTCGATTTTGTCGCACAATGATTTTTTTTCCGTTTTGCCGTGAATTTGGGTAAAATGACTAATGTCACTGCAAAGTAGAATTGGTGACGCAAAAAATAAGCCATAATATGGATTTTTAGGTGGAAAATTTAAAGGGTTATGATTTTTAAAAGGTAAGAAAGAAAAAACGAAAATGCAAAAACCCTGCGTCCTTAAGGGGTTAAGGACCGGCCATCCAAATCTGGAACTAATCATTACATTATTCTCCAGCATTTCCTTGCACTGCAGTACTCATTTACTATAGTATTAAAGGGGTACTCTGCTGCTCAGAGTTTGGAACAAACTGTTCTGAACGCTGGAGCTCCAGCGCCAGGAGCTTGTGACATCATAGCCCTGCCCCCTCATGATGTCACGCCCCGCCCCCTCAATGCAAGTCTATGGGAGGGGGCGTGATGACTGTCACGCACCCTCCCATAGACTTGCATTGAGGGGGCGGGGTATGACGTCATGAGGGGGCAGGGCTATGATGTCACAAGCTCCCGACTCCAGCGTATGGAACAGTTTGTTCCAAATGCTGAGCAGCGGAGTACCCCTTTAAGATTGATACTCTTGCAGGACTTTTTGTTTTGGGTCACTTCATTTTGATTCTACAGGACATATCCTTTGATAATTGTAATATTGGGTATCTGAATGCCTATTTGTCATCTATTTTATATGTTTTATTAAAAATTATATATTTTTACCAAATATCCATTGTACATCCGTTTTTGGTTGAGGTATTTGAGGACTGGGATTCTGTCTTTCATTATATTTTCCCCGTTACTCCTGCGGGTACCCAGTTAACCTCATACAATTTTTGTTGTTAAGCTTTCCATTTTCCCTTTTTTGTACACATCCCATTGTCCATTGAAATGATCCTATTGGCATGGGGGGTTATTGAGTTTACCCTAAAACTGACCCTTCAGTAAAATATAAGTCCGGTCATATAGTTATGGATGGGTTTATATCACCTGCCATTCCTGATAGATATTCCAAAATAATCCGACGTGCCCATATGGGCCAGATACATGCGCATACATGCACATAAAACTCACCCAAACCATTACAAAGCATTGCAGGTGTGGTAGAGGGTGTAATGCAGGGTAGATGGAATGTCACCATCTCAAGAGAGAGAAAGAGAGAGATTGCAGCCCCTCCCCTGGTTATATAGGGGGCTGTGCAAGGAGCCCATAGGTCACTTGGTCACTAGGGAGAGCACTGTGGTCCCACAGAAAGGAAATCGAAAAAAGAAAATAACTTCCTGTGGTTCATTACAGCATCTGATAAGTACTGAAAAGATTAAGATTTTTAATAGACGTGATTTGCAAATCTGTATAGTTTTCTGCCACCAGTTGATTTAAAAAGAAATGTTTTCCAGGGGAGTACCCCTTTAACCCCTTAAGGACCCAGCCAATTTTCACTGTAGGACCCGGCCATTTTTTGAACATCTGACCACTTTCACTTTAAGCATTAGTAACTCAGGGATGCTTTTACCTTTCATTCTGATTCCGAGACTGTTTTTTCGTGACATATTCTACTTTATGTTAGTGTTGTTTTGCATTGTTTCTTGGTGAAAAATTCCAAAATTTGATGAAAAAATAGAAAATTTTGCATTTTTTTTACTTTGAAGCTCTCTGCTTATAAGGAAAATTAATATTCCAAATAAATTATATATTGATTCACATATACAACATGTCTACTTTATGATTGCATCATAAAGTTGACATGTTTTTACTTTTGGAAGACATCAGAGGGCTTCAAAGTATAGCAGCAATTTTCCAATTTTTCACAAAATTTTCAAAATCAATATTTTTCAGGGACCAGTTCTGTTTTGAAGTGGATTTGAAGGGCCTTTATATTAGAAATGCCTCACAAATGACCCCCATTATAAAAACTGCACCCCTCAAAGTATTCAAAATGACATTCAAAAGGTTTGTTAACCCTTTAGGTGTTTCACAGGAATAGCAGCAAATTGAAGGAGAAAATTCAAAATCTTCATTTTTTACACTCGCATGTTCTTGTAGACCCATTTTTTGAATTTTTACAAGGGGTAAAAGGAGAGAAATCTTCCTAAAATGTGTAACCCAATTTCTCTCGAGTAAGGAAATACCTCATAAGTGTTCGGCGGGTGCACTAGAGGGCTCAGAAGGGAAGGAGCGACAGAGGGATTTTGGAGAGTGAGTTTTTCTGAAATGGTTTTTGGGGGCATGTTGCATTTAGAAAGCCCCTATGGTGTCAGGACAGCAAAAAAAACACATGGCATACTATTTTGGAAACTACACCCCTCAAGGAACATAACAAGGGGTCCAGTGAGCCTTAACACCCCACAGGGGTTTCACGAATTTTCGTTAAATTTGGACGTGCAAATGATTTTCTTTTTTTTTCCACTACAATTCTAGTTTTCCCCCAAATTTAAAATTTTTAGAAGGTTTAATAGGAAAAAATGCCCCAAAATTTGTTACCCCATCTCTTCTGAGTATGGAAACACCACATATGTGGAGGTCAAGTGCACTGCGGGCGCACTACAATGCTCAGAAGAGAAGGAGTCATATTTGGCTTTTGCAAATCAAATTTTGCTGAAATAGTTTTGGGGGGGGGGGCATGTCCCATTTAGGAAGCCCCTATGGTGCCAGGACAGCAAAAAAAAGCCAACATGGCATACTATTTTGGAAACTACACCCCTCAAGGAACGTAACAAGTTGTACAGTGAGCCTAAAAATCCCACAGGTGCTTCACAACTTTTCGTTAAAGTTGGATGTGTAAATTATTATTATTTTTTTCACTAAAATGCTAGTTTTCCCCCAAATTTTAAATTTTTACAAGGGGTAATAGGAGAAAATGCCCCCCAAAATTTGTAGCCCCATCTCTTCTGAGTATGGAAACACCACATATGTGGATGTCAAGTGCTCTGTTGGCGCACTACAATGCTCAGAAGAGAAGGAGTCATATTTGGCTTTTGCAAATCTAATTTTGCTGAAATGGTTTTGGGGGGGGGGGGGGGGGATGTCCCATTTAGGAAGCCCCTATGGTGCCAGGACAGCAAAAAAAAAAAACACATGGCATACTATTTTGGAAACTACACCCCTCAAGGAACGTAACAAGGGGTACAGTGAGCCTTAACACCCCAAAGGTGTTTCACAACTTTTCGTTAAAGTTGGATGTGTAAATGATTATTTATTTTTTTTAACTAAAATGCTAATTTCCCCCCAAATTTTACATTTTTACAAGGGGTAATAGGAGAAAATGCCCCCCAAAATTTGTAACCCCATCTCTTCTGAGTATGGAAACACCACATATGTGGATGTCAAGTGCTCTGTTGGCACACTACAATGCTCAGAAGTGAAGGAGTCATATTTGGCTTTTGCAAATCAAATTTTGCTGAAATTATGGAAAATTTTAATGAAGAGGGAAAATTTTGTAGCGCATGGAAGTGTGATACTCCCTGAAGCAATCCTTAATGCAGAGGCCCGGATGATTGGGGCAAGTGTCACACTGAGTGGTGGTATCCTTCCGTATCCCCCTCCTGTTACACACTCTGCATTTTTTCTGGGATCGTCCCTTCTTTCCAGTGTGGGGGACCTCACCTGGAAAGTGTTGGCCTGGGTCGATCCTGGCACCTATAACTCCAGTTTCTTGGGAAGTCCGGCCTGCTCTTTCCTGGTCAGCAAAGATCAGGACCTTTAGAACTTCCTCTTGGAACTGGAGGTATGTCCCTGTGTTGCCAGCATTCTGGTACAGTACAAAAGAGTTGTACATGGCAACCTGTACCATGTAGACCGCAACTTTTTTGTACCATACCCATGTTTTCCGCATGGCCATGTATGGCTTGAGGACTTGATCAGAAAGATCAACTCCCCCCATATACCGATTGTAGTCCAGAATACAATAAGGCTTGAGGACTGTTGTTGTGGTACCTCGCACAGGGACAGGTGAGCTGCCGTTACCATGAATAGTGGTCAGCATAAGGACATCCCTCTTATACTTGACCAGCAACAGGTTTTCATGGGTAAGGGCACCGGACTCACCCATGGGAATAGGTGTCTGGATAAAATTTAGAGGGAGGCCTCTCTGGTTTCTCTGCACGGTCCCACAAGCGGACGTCGATCTCGCGGCAAGGGATGTGAACAGAGGGATGCTGGTATAAAAGTTGTCCACGTACACGTGGTAACCCTTATCCAGCAATGGGTACATAAGGTCCCAAACAATTTTCCCGCTAACACCCAGAGTGGGGGAACAATCTGGGGGTTCAATACGGGAATCTCGTCCCTCATACACTCTAAACTTGAGAGTGTACCCGGAGGTACTCTCACAAAGTTTATAGAGCTTCACGCCATACCGCGCCCGCTTCGAGGGAATATGCACACCGTTATGTGAGCAAAAAAAAAAAACACTGCGGCCCAAAAGAAAAAAGGGGGGGGGGGGCAAATCACAGCGCCCTGAACCCCTAATAGGGCCCGGGTCACGCTAACAAAAATGTGGCGTACTCTTGAGCCCTATTAGGGGGTCAGGGGGGGGTATTTTTTTTATTTTTCTTACTTTATTACATGGATTTCCCTACCTTTCCCTCTGGTTGATTCTGTCCCTGATCTAGGGGATCTTCGGGTCTCCTGAGGCGATCCGATGGGTGCAGAGGGGGGGTTCCTGGCTCCTCTTGCAGCTCTGACCGCTGACTGAACCCCGCTAATGGTCAGCGCTGCAGAGGATGCCGTTTAACCCCTCCCCTGCAGGCTGCTATTGGCTGGATGATCCAGCCAATAGCAGCTCTCCTGGGGGGGGGGATAACCTTGTATCTCCGGGTCATCGGGTCACACGTGACCTGTAAGACCCGGAATTGCGCAAATCGCAAGTGAGATTTCACTTGCAATTTGCGCCGATCGCCGACATGGGGGGTCTGATGACCCCCCTCGGCATTTGCGCGGGGTGCCTGCTGATTGATATCAGCAGTCACCCAAGTCCGATCCCTGCCCGCCGCGCGGCAGGGACCGGAATTCCCACGGGCGTACTTGTACGCCCTGGGTCCTTAAGACTAGTGTTGAGCGGCATAGGCCATATTCGAATTCGCGAATATTCGCGAATATATGGACGAATATTCGTCATATATTCGCGAATATTCGCATATTCGTTATATCCTCGTTTTATTTTCGCATATGCGAAAATTCGCGTATGCGAAAATTTACAGATGTGAAAATTAGCATAAGGTAAAATTCGCAAATACGAAAATTCGCATATGCTAATTTTCGTATATGCGAATTTTCGCACGCCAGTCTCACACAGTAGTATTAGAGCCTTCTTTACACCACACAAGCTGGAAGCAGAGAGGGGTGATCACTGTGATGTGTACTGTGAAGAAAAAAAAACAAAAAAAAAACAAAAAAAACGAATATTCGTAATTACGAATATATAGCGCTATATTCGCGATATTCGCGAATAATATTCGAATTGCGAATATTCGCGAGCAACACTACTTAAGACCCAGGTACAGAAGGCGTATGCATACGCCCTAGGTCCTGTACGGGTTAAAGAGACCCAGTCAAATAAAAAATAAAAAAAGAGCCTTGTCATTAAGGTAAAAAAGGGGTCTGTCCTTAAGGGGTTAAAAAGAACAAGTTGATGGATCTGACTACTGCACGTAATATTAACCAGTCACATAGACATTCTCACATACAGTACACTATACTAGCACAGTATGCCTGAATTATTGGATGACACTGAAAACTGGTGAAGGGCTTTGTTATCCCAAGCAGATAATAAAATAAAAAAATTATTTCTGCTGTGAAACCTCATAGAGAAGACCACACTTGCTTGTACTGAAAAATGTTCTTCCCTCTAGAGCAGGGGTGTCAAACACCCAGCCCATGGGCCGAATCCGTCCCGCCAGACCTCGTCATGTGGCCCGCCGCCAGCCTTCACCTTTAATCTCTTTTGACGTCCATTGCGTACAACCATAGAGACGCAGGAGTAACAGGAGGATGCACACAGGCCCTGGTAAGTGACTGGCGGCGCGTTATCTTCTTCATCCGATCACCGCTCGACCGGTCCTGGCACCTACTGCTATGGTCCATAGGCCATAGTAGTCGATGTGACCCTGGGCCGGAGGAGCGGTGACCGGATCACAGTGGGGGCAGCAGACAGACATACAGCCTCCAGCCATACACTGTATATGGCTGGAGGCTGTACGTCTGTGGGGAGGGAGGGAGGGGCGGGGGTGCTGCCAACCTAATGTGGGGGGAACTATACTGCCAACTAATGTGGGGGAAAATGCTGTCAACTAATGTGGGGGAACATGCTGCCTACCTAATGTGGGGGGAACTATACTGCCAACCTAATGTGGGGGAACATGCTGCCAACTAATGTGGGGGAACATGCTGCCTACCTAATGTGGGGGGAACTATACTGCCTACCTAATGTGGGGAGAACTATACTGCCTACCTAATGTGGGGGAAACTATACTGCCTACCTAATGTGGGGGAAACTATACTGCCAACTAATGTGGGGGAACATGCTGCCAACTAATGTGGGGGAACATGCTGCCTACCTAATGTGGGGGGAACTATACTGCCAACTAATGTGGGGGAACATGCTGCCTACCTAATGTGTGGGGAACTATACTGCCTACCTAATGTCGGGGGAACTATACTGCCAACCTAATGTGGGGTGAACTATACTGCCAACCTAATGTGGGGGGAACTATACTGCCAACCTAATGTGGGGGAACATGCTGCCTACTAATGTGGGGGAACATGCTGCCTACTAATGTGGGGGAACATGCTGCCTACCTAATGTGGGGGGAACTACAAGGAGGGGTAGTCTTATATGGTGAGTATATCCCAAACTCTACATTTTAACTGTAAAAGTTGGGGGTCGACTTATACACCCAGTCGTCTTATACGCCGGCATATACAGTAAGTGGGGGGGGGTCCTACAGATACATCCTGCCGTTTGAGCGTGACCAAACTGCTGATGCGGCCCCCGATGAATTTGAGTTTGACACCCCTGCTCTAGAGAAATGGGGGGAGATTTATCAAGACCTGTCCAGAGTAAAAGTTGCTGAGTTGCCCGTAGCAACCAATCAGATCGCTTCTTTCATTTTTCACAGGCCTCTTTAACCCCTTAAGGACCCAGCCCATTTTCACCTTAAGGACCCGGCCATTCTTTGCACATCTGACCACTGTCACTTTAAGCATTAATAACTCTGGGATGTTTTTACCTTTCATTCTGATTCTAGTTTTTTCGTGAAAATTCCAAAATTTAATGAAGAAATTGAAAATTTAGCTTATTTTTTTTTTTTAGCTTTGAAGCTCTCTGCTTATAAGGTAAATGGATATTCCAAATAAATTATATATTGATTCACATATACAATATGTCTACTTTAAATTTTTATCATAAAAGGTGACATGTTTTTACTTTTGGAAGACATCAGAGGGCTTTTCTAAATCGAAATTTCAGTTTTGAAGTGAATTTGAAGGGCCTTCATATTAGAAATACCCCATAAATGACCCCATTATAAAAACTGCACCCCTCAAAGTATTTTCAAAATCTTCATTTGTTACACTGGCATGTTCTCTGCTCAGAAAAGAAGGAGTCACATTTGGCTTTTGGAAAGCAAATTTTGCTGAAATGGTTTTTGGGGGGCATGTCCCATTTAGGAAGCCCCTATGGTGCCAGGACAGCAAAAAAAAAAAAGCCCCACATGGTACTATTTTGGAAACTACACCCCTCAAGGAACGTAACAAGGGGTACAGTGAGCTTTAACACCCCACAGGTGTTTGACGACTTTTTGTTAAAGTTGGATGTGTAAATGATTTATTTATTTTTTCACTAAAATGCTGGTTTTCCCCGAAATTTTACATTTTTACAAGGGTAATAAGGGAAAATGCTCCCTAAATTTGTAACCCCATTTCTTCTGAGTATGGAAATACCCCATGTGTGGACGTCAAGTGCTCTGCTGGCGCACTACAATGCTCAGAAGAGAAGGAGTCACATTTGGCTTTTGGAAAGCAAATTTTGTCAAAATGGTTTTGGGGGGTATGTCGCATTTAGGAAGCCCCTATGGTGCCAGAACAGCAAAAAAATCTCCACATGACACACTATTTTGGAAACTACACCCCTCAAGGAACGTAACAAGGGGCACAGTGAGCCTTAACACCCCACAGGTGTTTGACGACTTTTCGTTAAAGTTGGATGTGTAAATGGTTTTTATTTCTTTTTTCACTAAAATGCTGGTTTCCCCCAAATTTAACATTTTTACAAGGGGTAATTGGAGAAAATGCCCCCCCCCCCCATAATTTGTAACCCCATCTGTTCTGAGTATGGAAATACCCCATGTGTGGACGTCAAGTGCACTGCGGGTGCACTACAATCCTCAGAAGAGAAGGAGTCACATTTGCAAATTTTGCTGAAATGGGGGGGCATGTCGCATTTAGGAAGCCAGAACAGCAACAAAAAAAAAAAAACACACATGGCATACTTTTTGGGAAACTACACCCCTCAAGGCACGTAACAAGGGGTACAGTGAGCCTTAACACCCCACAGGTGTTTGATAAATGTTCATTAAAATGGGATGTGAAAAGGAAAAATTAGATTTTTTTGGCACTAAAATGCTGGGGTTACCACAAATTTTTCATTTTCACAAGTGGTAACAGGAGAAAATGTCACCGTAAATTTGTAAGTACATTTCTTTGGAGTAAGGACATACCTCATATCTGGATGTAAACAGCTCTGCAGGTGCACACCAGTCACTGAAGAGCAGGAGCGCAGTCAGGGGCCTTGAGCTTCTACATAGCCGCCTATGGAGAAAGAACTGTGGGACCCCCCTCAAGGAGCGTTACATGGGGTAAATTACTAAAATGGGGCACATTGGGACATAAAATCATAAAACAGGTTATGTTCCGAGAATGATGACCCAGAGCATAGCCAAAACTAAAAAATATGCCCACCCCAAATCCTATGCTCTGAATCATCATTCTGCGAATGGGACGTGTGTGGCCGTCCCTAACCTGTTGCCTCAAATGATCAGGTGGAGAGAGCGCTGCGCATTTGAGGCAACATAAAAAGTCCCCGATGATAGTGACTCATTGACCCATGACCCATTTTTGGAAAAAATACCCCCAGAGGTCTTATCAGTTTTATTTTCTGGGGCAATTTAGTGGTTTATGGGGTTAAAACTTGGAACGTACTCTGGACTTGGAACATTGGGGTCAAATTATGGGAAATTAAAATGTAAAGGGAAAATTTAGTACTCCATGGAAGTGTGATACTCCCTGAAGCAGTTTTTAATGCAGAGGCCCGGATGATCGGGGCAAGTGTCACACTAAGTGGTGGTGTCCTTCTGTATCCCCCTCTTGTGACACACACTGCATTTTTTCTGGGATCGTCCCTTCTTTCCAGTGTGGGGGACTTCACCTGGAAAGTGTTGGCCTGGGACGATCCTGGCACCTATAACTTCAGTTCCTTTGGAGCTCCGCCCTGCTCTTTCCCGGTCGCCGAAGATCAGGGCCTTTAGGACTAGGACAGTACAAAAGAGTTGTACCAAGTAGACCGCAACTTTTTTGTACCATACCCGTGTTTTCCGCATGGCGTTGTATGGCTTGAGGATTTGATCAGAGAGATCAACTCCCCCCATACGATTGTAGTCCAGAATACCATCCGGCTTGAGGACCGTTGTTGTGGTACCTTGCACAGGGACAGGTGAGCTGCCATTACCATGAATTGTGGTCAGCATAAGGACATCCCTCTTATCCTTATACCTGACCAGCAACAGGTTTTCATGGGTAAGGGCATGGGACTCACCCTTGGGAATAGGTGTCTTAACAAAATTTAGAGGGAGGCCTCTCTGGTTCTTCCGCATGGTCCCACAAGCGGACATGGATCTGGCAGCAAGGGATGTGAACTGAGGGATGCTGGTATAAAAGTTGTCCACATAAAAGGTGGTAACCCTTATCCAGCAATGGGTGCAAAAGGTCCCAAACTATTTTCCTGCTAACACCCAGAGTGGGGGGACATTCTGGGGGTTCAATATGGGAATCTCATCCCTCATATACTCCAAACTTGTAAGTGTACCCGGAGGTACTCTCACAAAGTTTGTAGAGCTTCCCGCCATACCGCGCCCACTTCAAGGGAATATACTGGCGGAAGAGGAGTCTCCCCTTAAAACTGATAAGAGACTCATCTACTGAGAGCTCCCTGAAGGGTATGTAGGCCACCAAAAATTTGGCCTTAAAGTGATCGATGACCGGCCTCACTTTGTAAAGCCGGTCATAGGCGGGATCACTTCGGGGTGGACATGCCGCATTATCAGTGTAATGGAGGCATTTCCGAATGGCCTCAAACCGCTTCCGTGTCATGACCATACTGTAAAGCAGGGTCTGGTAAAGGGATGTCCCCGCACCAATACTGTCTGGCAATGGGTTTTTGACCAGGCCCATATGCAGCACGAGGTCCTCATTTCAGCTGCATCAATGGCGTACCATTCATTGGACCTTGCCAAAAAAGAATAAGGGTGGTGGGCAATGAACTGCTATGTGAACGAGTCTGTTTGCTCCACCATTAGATTGACAAAGCTGTCACTGAAAAAGTAACTAAAAGGGTGTGTGTGGGGGGGGGGTCGGGGAAGTATGTAGTGTGTGTGTGTTTGGTGTACGTTTTTCTATTTTTAACCTCCTACCTGTCCCTGCATACAAACTCACCCTGACTAAAAGGACCCTTCTTCAGCCCTGAGGGGCTCCGATCTCGGCAGAGGGGGGGGTCCCTGGCTCTTTCTCACAGCTCTGCCCACTGACTGAACTCGGTGGGCTAACAGAGCTGCGAGAAGGGGACATTAACCCCTCCCCTGCTGGCTGCTATTGATCATCCGGCCAATAGCAGCACTCCTCGGGGGGGGGGGGGGAATTGCCACCTTCCCATAGATACAGGAGGTGATTGGGGGTGTATTCACCATGCATCTCCGGGTCATCAGGCCAGGTCACACGTATGAACGTATGAACGAAATTGCCGTTGCGGGGGGTATTAGCAGTCACCCCGGTCCGGTCCCTGCCCGGCGGGCACCGAAATTCCACGGGAATACAGGTACGCCCTGGGTCCTTAAGTACCAGGGAGCGAAAGCGTACCTTTACGCACTGGGTCCCTAAGTGGTTAAAAATTAAAGAAGCGATCTGATTGGTTGCTATGGGCGACTCAGCAACTTTTTCTCTGTAAAGGTTTTGATAAATATCCCCAATGCTCCTCGCAAGAAAGATGGCAAGTACTCATAATATATAAGGCCCCTTTCACACTATAAAATTAATCCGTTAAGAGACCCGTTATAAATGCCCGTTACAAAATCCCATTCAAGTCTATGGGATTTTTTGATTATCCGCTATGACCCGTTATAGCCCGTCATGAATAACGGGTGTTAGTTGTCACGGAAGAAAAAACGGCACATGCACAAATTTTTCTTCCGTCACAAGAAACAGGTAAATTAACGGCCGTTTTTAACATTGAAGCCTATGGAAAACAGATGAGCCTTTATGTCATCCGTTTGCACCTGGTTTATAATATCCATTATTACTTCTGAGCATGCTCAGAAGAGGTGACATCAGCAGACTCCTGCAGTGCTGAGGGACTACTACTACTCCCATCATGGAACAGACTTGTTTCCATGATGTAAGTAGTAATTCCCAGGCTGCGGGATTCTGCCGGTGGCTGGGAAGGCTACATTAGTGTTTGTACTACTACCCCCATCATGGAACAGACTCTTTTCCATGATGGGGGTTGTAGTACAGCGGCTGAGGGATTGATCGCATCGGGTCTCACTTCTGAGACCCAATGCGATTAGAAGTTATTAAACAGGGGAATGGGCGGCATGCTCCACTCCCCTGCAATGTACGATGTATTTACTTTAATTTTTAAATTTCTGCGGTGGTGAAAGATATATAGAATCGCTCGGGGGGGGGGGGGGGGGGGGGTATATGTCTGGCCCCCACAGCACTTCTATATATCTTGCCCCCCGCAGCACATTTATATATGATCCCCCCACAGCGCAATCATATGCTCCCGGCAGCGCTATGAATGAAAAGTATTCTAAAGCAGCACATCTGGCCGGCATGATGCGCTGCTGAAAGAATACTTTCAATCATAGTGCTGCGAAGGCATATGATTATAGAAGCACTGTGGGGGCCAGACATATGGATATATGTCTGACCCCTGCAATGCATCTATATGCAGATGCCGCTGCAGCGCTATGAATGACAAGTATTCTTTCAACAGCGCATCGTGCCGGCCAGATGCGCTGCTGTAAAATACTTTTCATTCATAGTGCTCCCGGCCAGCCTGCGGGAACATATATAAATGGGCTGCGGGGGGGAACATATATAAATGCGCTGCGGGTGGGACATATATAAATGCACTGCGGGGGGGACATATATAAATGCACTGCGGGGGGGGGACATATATAAATGCGCTGTGGGGGGTGGGTAAGATATATAGAAGCGCTGTGGGGGGCAGATATATACCCCCCCAGCGATTCAATTCTATATATCTTTCCCCGGTACGATCATTCCCCCAGCCCCTGTACTACAACCCCTCATGATGGGGGTAGTAGTACAAACACTAATGTAGCCACCCCACCCACCGTCAGACTCCCGCAGCTGGGGAACTACTACTCCCATCATGGAAACAAGTCTGTTCTACGGTGGGAGTAGTAGTAGTCCCAGTTGTGGGAGTCTGTAGGCAGAGGTGTTTAAACGGCCATAAAATAACGGTACATGACGGATGTTATAACGGGTCTTAACGAATGAATATGCCCTTTATTTTGACGGACATTATTCATCTGTTATTATACATCCGTTTTTACACAGAAAACAGATGTTTATTAACGGATGAATGCTCAGAGTGTGAAAGGAGCCTAAGGATATTGAAGAACAGTCAAAGGAATTCTGGTCTAAATTGGTGGGGTTCTTAAAGAAGTAACCAAATAAACACCCCAGCCATCCTGCCCAAGTGTTTGGAAAGAGTTTCTCGTCTTTAGGGCTTATGACTCTTACGAAGAAGACTCTATGGCAGACAAGAGTCTGTTCAGATTCTGAAGCCACAGTCTTAGTCAATAAGTTAATGTATACAAAAATAGGTTCTCCTAGGAGCATTGCTTGCCAGACATATGCCAAAAGTACACTCTATCCTTCACATACATTTGGCCCTTACAGTCTTTTGGCATGTTAGCATATATGTAAGGAGATTTTGTGTTTTAGACTTTAGGTTATGGACATCTTTAAATGAAATGATTTAATTCTTCTTCTTATGGTATAAACTATTTTCTTTATTCTCTTTTACAGCCTCTTTATTTTCACTTCTAGTACTGGCTGCTGTACAGAGTATAGTCCATCAGCAGCTGCTTTGACGTGACTGTTTCTAGTAAGGAAAGGTCTCATCAAAATACAAGAATACTGATCCTGCATGAAGAACACCATAAATGAAAAAAAATACGCAGTGCCAGATTGCTTATTATTGGTCACATCAAATTCCAGGAAAAAATGATCCTCCTTAAAATGGTACAGATAAAAATTACAGAACATGGTGCAAAAATGTAGCCTCAGGCAGTTTAGGTCAGGACATGGTTAGCTCTTTATTTCCTTTTTTTTTTTTTTCCAAGAAAGGTTCTTCTCAATTTAACCCCTCAAATAGTATATTTTTACAACACAGAGAAACATAGCCGCACGTCCACCATTTGTATTTTGATCTACTTGCATCTCAGCATAATTAAAAAACTAAGAAATTGTTAGTATACATTCGTGGCGAGTAGGCTTGTACTTTTTGATCAAAATCTATACTAACAACCTGTTAGTTTTTTAAATTATGCTGAGAAGCAAGTGGATCAAAATACAATTGGTGGATTTGCGGCTATGTTTCTCTATTTGTGTTGTACATTTGTAGTCTCTCCCTTCTTCCATGGCCAGCACTCCACTCCACCCATTCGGCCCAGGCGTTTTTAATTAGCAGGAGACAGCATAAGGGTTTCCCCCTTACATTCTCCCAGCCCTCTGGTAGGGAGCACATGGTAGGTATTCACATTGGTGTGGTTCTCTGTGGCAGCCATTGTTTCTGTGATGCTTTGTCTGTGGGGTGGTGCGGCCCAAAGACAAGGTGGCCTTGACCTGGCGAGTGGGCTTGTACTTTTTAATCAAAATGTATACTAACAACCTGTTAGTTTTTTTTAATTATGCTGAGAAGCAAGTAGATCAAAATACAAATGGTGGATGTGCGGCTGTGTTTCTCTATTTGTGTTGTACAAATAGTATATTTTGTTTTCTTTGCAGTATGTTTTTATGGTAAAACGAAGGGTGACATTATAAAGTACAACTGGTCTTGCAAAACACAAGCCCTCACATGGATCTGTAGATGGAAAAATTAGAGTTATGGCCCTTAGAAGATGGGGGGAAAAAAACATTACCACAAAACCAAACATTTTCTGGGTTGTCCTTCAGAGGTTAAATAGTACTTGTCACACTGATCCATCAGCAGGATGCGTGTAAACTAGCCGCCATTCTTGTAGCTCAAGACTTGGTCTGACAATGCAATGAAGATTCGAAATGCAAAAAGTCCCATGCAACGTCTATGCATTTACACTCCTGATCACGGGATGTCCTGAAAATTGCGTGTTACTTGTTGTGCGAGATGTGTGCAAGTTGTTCATGTGTGCAAGTTGTTCATTTGAAAGCCCAGGTCCTGGATCTAGAGGAGCAACTGGCAGCACTGACAACTTTGAGAGGAGTCTCCTTTCTACTGAGAAAGTACTCTCTGGGGTAGAGGTGGGGGAGGATAGTGGGACAGAGGTGCAGGACAGTCAGGCAGCTAGCTGGGTTACAGTTAGAAAATGGGGTAGAGGGAAAAGTGTCAGGGAGGCTAGTCCTGATCTGGCACACCCCAACAAGTTTGTCCGGTTGGCAGATGAGGGGGATGCCATTTCAGAGCTAGCAGTACTGCAGCAGGACTCTGCCTCCGACCGCCAGGATGGTGTCTGCTCCAGTAAGGAGGGAAGGAGGAGTGCAGGGCAGGCCAGACAGGTACTGGGGGACAGACAGGGCGATCTGTCACAAAGACCGGGATGGCCGAACAGTGTGTTGTCTTCCTGGCGCTCGAGTTCGGCACATCGCGCATCGAGTTGACAGGTTGCTGGGTGGGGCTGGAGAGGACCCAGCATTCATGGTACATATTGGCACCAATGACAAAGTAAGAGGTAGGTGTAGTGTCCTCAAAAATGATTTCAGGGACTTAGACCGCAAGCATAAGGCAAGGACCCTCCAAGGTAATATTATCTGAAATATTACCTATACCACGAGAGACAGCGGGAGATTAGGGAGGTAAACAAGTGGCTCAGAAACTGTGTATGAAGGAGGGGGTTTGGGTTCATGGAGAACTTGACCGACTTCGCTGTCAGAAACCGGCTCTACCGAAGGGATGGGCTGCACCACAATGGGGAGGGTACAGCTGTGCTTGGGGAGTAGATGGCTAGAAGGGTGGAGGAGTGTTTAATCTAGGGAGTGGGGGGAAAAACCTACAACATAGAGGGGGAAGATAGTGTAGATAGAGAGGGGGGACTTAAGGTACCTGGGGGTGGAGCGGAGGGAGGGGTTAGAATAGTTAATAGGGATAGGCTTCATAGGAAGAAAAAACATACACACGTTGACTAATGCCAGAAGTCTGTCCAATAAAACAGAGGAACTGGAGTGGTTGATGTCTGAGGAGAATTATGACATAGTGGTTATAACAGAGACTTGGTTGGAAGATAGCTATGAATGGGTGGTCAACATACAGGGTTATAGTCTATTCAGGAAGGATGATCCTGAATAGACTATACGTTAAATAGTCTGAAGGCCGCACTGTGAGAGGATATATGGGAAGGAAACAATAATGTGACGTCATTATGGGTAGAAATATATGGAGATAAAAATAAAAAAAATTCTGATAGGGGTTTACTATAAGCCACCAAACATAACGGAAGAGGCAGAAGATCAATTACTGAGGCAAATAAACAAGGCAACAAATCAGAATGAGGTGATAATAATGGGGGACTTTAACTATCCTGATATAAACTGGGAGACTGAGACCTGTGAATCTCATAAAGGAAACAGGTTTCTGACTATAGCCAAAGACCATCATCTGTCCCAAATAGTGCAGGGCCCGACCAGAGGGGGCGCCCTACTAGACTTAATATTAACCAACAGACCTGACAGAGTAACTAATGTGCAAGTAGAAGGACACCTAGGAAATAGTGATTGTAATATAAAATACATTATAACTTGTTCTGCAATAAGGGAATCTCTCGAGGGGCCACAAAAATAATTAACTTTAGGAAGGCAAAGTTTGGTCAACTCAGAGAAGCCCTTAACCCCTTAAGGGCCCGGGGTTTTTCCGTTTTTGCATTTTCGTTTTTCCTCCTTACCTTTAAAAAATCACAACTCTTTCAATTTTGCGCCTAAACATCCATATGAGGGCTTATCTTTTGCGCCACCAATTCTACTTTGTAAAGATGTCAGTCATTTTACCCAAAAATCTACGGGGAAACAGGAAAAAAAAATCATTGTGAGACAAAATTGAAAAAAATACGCCATTTTGTAACTTTTGGGGGCTTCCGTTTCTACGCAGTACATTTTTCGGTAAAAATGACACCTTATCTTTATTCTGTAGGTCCATACGATTAAAATGATACCCTATTTATATAGGTTAGATTTTGTTGTACTTCTGGAAAAAATCATGACTTCATGCAGGAAAATGTATACGTTTAAAATTGTCAACTTCTGACCCCCTATAACTTTTTATTTTTCTGTGTATGGGGCGGTATGAGGACTCATTTTTTGCGCCGTGATCTGAAGTTTATAGCGGTACCATTTTTGCATTGATAAGACTTATTGATCATTATTGATGGGACTTTTTATTCATTTTTTCATGATATAAAAAGTGACCAAATATGCACGATTTTGGAATTTTTTTCAGCGTACGCCATTGACTGTGCGGTTTAAATTAACGATATATTTTTATAATTCGGACATTGCCGCACGCGGCAATACCACATATGTTTATTTTTATTTACACAGTTTTTTTTTTTTAAATGGGAAAAGGGGGGTGATTCAAACTTTTATTAGGGAAGGGGTTAAATGATCTTTATTCACTTTTTTTTTTGCAGTGTTATAGCTCCCATAGGGACCTATAGCACTGCACACACTGATCTTTTACATTGATCAGTGGTTTCTCATAAGATACCACTGATCGATGATTCTGCCGCTTGACTGCTCATGCCTGGATCTCAGGCACTGAGCAATCATTCGGCGATCGGACAGCACGGAGGCAGGTAGGGATCCTCCGGCTGTCTTGAAAGCTATTCGGGATGCCGCGATTTTGCCGCGGCGATCCCGTACAGCTCCCTGAGCTAACCGGCAGTGATTTAGTTTCACTTTCACGGGCGGGGACAGGGGTGACTGCTGATGTCTATCAGCAGGCACCCCACGTCAGCGATCGCCGCAAATCGCAAGTGAATTCACACTTGCGATTTGCGGCTATTCCGGGTCTATGGTGATCCGGAAAATAAGGGGGATTGCGGTTGTCCAAGACACCCATGATCCCCCTGAAGGGATAGGAGGGAGGTGGCAGGGGTGCGACCACCAATAGCAGATCAGGGGCAGGGGGCTTTACTCTCGGTTTCCCCCTTCTGCCCACCCACAATAGGCGGGGCAGGACGGGAAAACGACAGAGGACCGGCGCCGACATCCACTTACCCCGCGGGCGAGGCTGCGGGCGACGATCGGTGTAGGAGATCGGAGTCCGGCGATGTCGTGCGGCTGGCTCCCTGGATCCGACTGAAGCCGGTTAGTTGCCTAGCAACATCTGGAGAGTACAGTTTGAGACCACTATACAGTAGTCTCTAAACTGTAACCCTCCAGATGTTGCAAAACTACAACTCCCAGCATGCCCAGACAGCTGTTTGGGCATGCAGGGATTTGTAGTTTTGCAACAGCTGGAGGGCCACAGTTTGGAGATCACTGGCAGTTATCTCTAACTGTGGCCATCCAGATGTTGCAAAACTGCAACTCCTAGCATGCCTAAACAGGAGTTTGCTGTCTGGGCATGCTGGGATTTGTAGTTTTGACACAGCTGGAGGTCCAGAGTTTGGAGATCTCTAAATTGTAACCCTCCAGATGTTGCAAAACTGCAAATCCCAGCATGCCCAAACAGCAAACAGCTGTCTCTGCATGCTGGGAGTTGTTGCGTACCTCCAGCTGTTGCATAACTAAATCACCCAGCATGCCCTTCAGTGATCAGTACATGCTGGGAGTTGTAGTTTTGCAACAGCTGGAGGCACACTGCTTGGTAAATACTGAGTTAGGTAACAGAACCTAACTGAAGGTTTTCCAACAGTGTGCCTCCAGCTGTTGCAAAAGTACAACTCCCAGCATGCATGGTCTGTCAGTGCATGCTGGGAGTTGTAGTTTTGAAATAGCTGGAGGTTTGCCCCCCCCCCCCCCCCCCCCCCCATGTGAACGTACAGGGTACATTCACACAGGCAGGTTTACAGTAAGTTTCCCGCTTTAAGAATGAGCCGCGGCAAATTTTTCACCGCAGCGCATACTCCTAACGGTAAGCTCACTGTAAACCGCCACCAGTGTGAATGTACCCTAAAAACACTACACTAACACATAATAAAGGGTAAAACACAACATATACACCCCCTTACACTGTCCCCCCAATAAAAATGAAAAACTTATTGTACGGCAGTGTTTCCAAAACGGAGCCTCCAGCTGTTGCAAAACAACTCCTCACAGCATTTCTGGACAGCCACTGACTGTCCAGGCATGCTGGGAGTTTAGCAAAAGCTGGATGCACCCTGTTTGGGAATCACTGGCATAGAATACCCCTATGTCCACCCCTATGCAATCCCTAATTTAGTACTCAAATGCGCATGGCGCTCTCTCACTTCGGAGCCCTGTCGTATTTCAAGGAAACAGTTTAGTGCCACATATGGGGTATTCCCGTACTCGGGAGAAATTGCACTACAAATTTGGGGGGCTTTCTCTCCTTTTACCCCTTATGAAAAATAAAAGTTGAGGTCTACACCAGCCCGTGTAAAAAAAAAATAAAAAAAATTTACACTAACATGCTGGTGTTGTCCTTTACTTTTTATTTTCACAAGAGGTTAAAGGACAAAAAGACCCCCGAAATTTGTAATGCAAATTCTCCTGATTACAGAAATACCCCATATGTGCATGTAAAATGCTCGGCGGGCGCACAACAGGGCTTAGGAGCGAGAGCGCACTATGTACATTTGAGGCCTAAATTGGTAATTTGCACAGGGGTGGCTGATTTTACAGCGGTTCTGACATAAACACAAAAAAATAAATACCCACATGTGACCCCATTTTGGAAACTACACCCCTCACAGAACATAACAAACGGTATAATGAGCCTGAACACCCCACAGGTGTTTGAAGAATTTTCATTAAAGTTGGATGGGAAAATAAAAAAACTAAAATGCTGGTGTTACCCCCTCCACATGTGACCCCATTTTGGAAACTACACCCCTCATGTAATGTAATAAGGGGTGCAGAGAGCATTTACGCCCCACAGGGGTCTGACAGATTTTTGGAACAGTGGTCCGTGAAAATTGTAATTTTTCATTTGCTCAGCCCACTGTTCCAAAGATCTGTCAAACACCAGTGGGATGTAAATACTCACTGCACCCCTTATTAAATTCTGTGGAGGGGTGTAGTTTCCAAAATGGGGTCACATGTGGGGGGGGGGGGTCCACTGTTCTGGCACCACGGGGGTCTTTGTAAACACACATGGCCCCTGACTTCCATTCCAAACAAATTCCCTTTTCAAAAGCTTAATGGCGCTCCTTCTCTTCTGAGCATTGTAGTTCCCCAGCAGAGCACTTGACGTCCACACATGGGGTATTTCCATACTCAGAAGAAATGGGGTTACAAATTTTGGGGGTAATTTATTTTCTCCTTGAAAAATGTAAAATTTGGGGAAAAAACTGCATTTTAGTGAATTTTTTTTCTTTCCCATTTACACATCCAACCTTAACAAAGTCGTGAAATACCTGTGAGGTGTTAAGGCTCCCTCTACCCCTTATTACTTGAGGGGTGTAGTTTCCAAAATAGTATGCCATGTGTTTTATTTATTTATTTATTTTTTTGCTTTTCTGGCACCATAGGGGCTTCCTAAATGCGTCATGCCCCCAGAAAAACCATTTCAGCAAAATTTGCTCTCCAAAAGCCAAAATGCAACTCCTTCTCTTCTGAGCATCGTAGTTTGCCTGCAGAGCATTTTACGTCCATACATGGGGTATTTCTATACTCGAAAGAGATGGGGTTACACATTTTGGGGGGCATTTCCTCCCATTACCCTTTATAAAAATGGTAAATTTGGGGAAAAAACTGCACTTTAGTGAAAAAAATTTTTTTTTTCACTTACACATCCGACTAACGAAAAGTCATCAAAAACCTGTGGGGTATTAAAGCTCACTGGACCCCTTGTTACGTACCTTGAGGGGTGTAGTTTCTAAAATAGTATGCCATGTGTGGGGTTTTCTGCTGTTCTGACACCATATGGGCTTCCTAAATGTGACATGCCCCCCAAAAAAAACATTTCAGAAAAACTCACTCTACAAAATACCATTATCGCTCCCTCCCTTCTGAGCCCTCTACAGCACCCGCCGAACACTTGACATACACATATGAGATATTTCCTTACTCGAGAGAAATTGGGTTACAAATTTTGAGAGGGTTTTTTCCTGGGTCTGCAAGAACATGCGAGTGTAAAAAATGAAGATTTTAAATTTTCTCCTTCACTTTGCTGCTATTCCTGTGAAACACCTAAAAGGGTTAACACACTTACTGAATGTCATTTTGAATACTTTGAGGGGTGCAGTTTTTATAATGGGATCATTTGGTGGGGTATTTCTAATATGAAGGCCCTTCAAATCCACTTCAAACCTGAACTGGTCCATGAAAAATTCCAATTTAGAAAATTTGGTGAAAATTGCTGCTGAACTTTGAATCCTGTCGTGGGCTTGTATCCCAGATCCCTGGGAGGCAATGGTGGAAGAGCTGCTGGGCACCTGGTCATCTCGGGAGCTGGTCCTGGACGTCTGGCAAATGGAGAAGGAAGTTGGATCTATGATCCACGAAAAGGCGGTGCTTGGTAGCGCTCGTTTCCAGTGGGAGATGTGAAATTATCATCCACGGACTCTGGTTTTACATAGAGCAAAAAGTCTTTATTCATGTGGGTAGTTACAAAGGGATAACGCGTTTTGAGGGGCGGAGACCCCCTCTTCGTCAGATCCAATCATGTATTGGGATAAGTTCCCATCACATTTATACAGAAAAAGCCCGCAAAAATACACTAGCGGGTCAAATTGCACTAATCAGTATACATCATAATTAAATGCACATATCAAAAATCAATTGTGTATACATAAACATTAAAAGAATTCTCAGTAAAAAAGAGAAAAAAGGAAAAGAAAAAAAAAAAAGTTTGCTACACCGTATCTATGTGGATCCTAGGTTGAAGATTCAGGTGGCTCCCTTATTGTGCCACCTATGATCGTAACGGAGCTCAATGGTCCAGTGCTATGGTTCTTGGCGAGATGGAAGAGTGCGCAGCGGACAACAGCTGGCAGCGCAGGAGATGGGAGACCCATTTCACTGACAGAAGATCGCCCTGAACGGGCATCGAATCACTATGTCAGCAGATCACTCTTCAAATCGGGAGATGCAGAAAATCAAAAGGGAATAGGTAAAATAACGAATTTAAAAGCAATTATTTGACTGCATGAGAAAAAATGTATCTTTAGACCCGGTCTTTAGGAGAGGCCACGGGTAGTTTCCGGTGATGGGCTACTCAGGACCGTGAAAGGGTAGAATCAGCACATCCCATAGTCACTCGGAGGAAAATTAGATACAAAGCAGAAATCGGTAGGTGATGGGGGGAATGGAAAAAAACCCTCTTATGGAAAGAAGCAGTCCGGGGTGGGCACCGGACTAATGCGCTGGAAAAAATGTCATTGGGACAGAGTACATTTCAAACGCCTCCAGTTTTCCCGTTAATATTTTCCGGTGGGAGACAGAAAAACACAGATTTGGATGGCACGGAGGAAAAGTCGGTTTGTTGTGGGAGACCTATAGCTATGATGTAGATAGTATTTACTGTCGTATGAAAGAGTCATACTAGGGGGATTTGCATGTTAGGTCCTTTAGAGTGATATTTTCTATATCAGAGTGTTAAATTTATTTCAAAGTGAGATACAAATATATATATTCTTAAATGGTCTTTTTTACTGGCGCCATAGAATTATGTTTCCATAACGGTGTTGGTGGATTTTCTTGAATTGTATTCTAACGGTATGTGATATGATGTGATAATTATGATGTATACTGATTAGTGCAATTTGACCCGCTAGTGTATTTTCGTGGGCTTTTTCAGTATAAATGTGACGATAACTTATCCCAATACATGATTGGATCTGACGAAGAGGGGGTCTCCACCCCTCGAAACGCGTTATTCCTTTGTAACTACCCACATGAATAAAGACTTTTTGCTCTATGTAAAACCAGAGTCCGTGGATGATAACTTCACATCTTTCACTGGAAACGAGCGCTACCAAGCAAAGTAGACATATTGTATTTGTGAATCAAAATCTAAATTTATTTAGAATGTCTATTTTCCTTAAAAGGAGAGAGCTTCAAAGTTAGAAAAAAATGCAAAATTTTTATTTTTTTCATCAAATATTTGAATTTTTCACTAAGAAATGATGCAAGTATCGACAAAATGTTACCAATAACATATAGAATATGTCACGAAAAAAAACAATCTTGGAATCAGAATGATAGGTAAAAGCATTCCAGAGTTATTAATGCTTAAAGTGAAAGTGGTCAGATGTGCAAAAAACACTCTGGTCCTACAGTGAAAATTGGCCTGGTCCTTAAGGGGTTAAACTACTATAACAGGATGGCAGTGAAAAAGCATTAAAAAGCAATAGAGAAAAATTTAAAATATGTAAAAAAACAGATAAAAGCCGCAAAAAGAGACAGACTAATTGCCAAAGAGAGTAAAACTAACCCCATAATGTTCTTTAACTATATAAATAGCAAAAAGGTTAAAAATGAAAGTGTTGGCCCTTTAAAAAATGATAAAGAAATTATAAACAGGGATCAGGAAAAAGAAAATATATTAAACAAATTCTTCTCCACTATATTCACAGAGGAAAATGAAATGCCAGGTTAAATACAGTGAGAAAAAAGGTAAACTCCCCAGTACAGGTCACCTGTCTAACCCAGGAAGAGGTACAGTACCCTACAACCAAAAAAAAAAAATAATCACCAGGTCCAGATGGCATTCACCCCCGTGTTCTAAAGGAATTAAATAATGTAATAGACAGACCCCAATTTTTAAATATTCAGGGACTCTATAGTAACAAGGTCTGTTCCCCAGGACTGGCGCATGGCAAATGTGGTGCCAATAGTTAAAAAGGGGTTAGAAGGTGAACCCAGGAATTATAGGCCTGTTAGTTTAACCTCCATTGTATGTTAATTTTTGAGGGTTTTCTAAAGGGATGCTATTTTGGAGTATCTTGATAAAAATAAATGTATGACTCCATATCAGCATGGCTTTATGAGGGATCGGTCCTGTCAAACTAACATGATCAGCTTTTATGAGAAGGGGCAATCGTTGGATGTCGTATATCTGGATTTTTCCAAAGCATTTCATATGGTGCTACATAAATGGTTGGTGCATGAAATGAGAATGCTTGGACTGGGGGGAAAATGATCGCAAGTGGGTAAGTAACTGGCTCTGTGATAGGAAACAGAGGGTGGTTAGTAATAGTACTTATTCAGATTGGGTGACTGTTACTAGTGGGGTACCACATGGGTCAGTCTTGGGTCCTGTTCTATTTAATATATTTATTAATGACCTTGTAGAGGGGTTGAATAGTAAAGCACCAATTTTTGCAGATGATACTAAACTCTGTAAAGCAGTAAACACTATATAGAGGACAGTGCACTGTTACAAATGGATCTGGATAGGTTGGAGGTTTGGGCTGAGAAGTGGCAGTTGAGGTTCAACACTGATAAATGTAAGGTTATGCACATGGGGAAGAAAAATCCAGGCTGGGATTATGTATTAAATGGGAGAAGACTTGGGACGACTGACGTGGGCAAGGACTTGGGAGTCTTAGTTAATAGTAAATTTAGCTGTAGTGACCAGTGTCGGGCAGCTGATGCCAAGGCAAGGTTCATCAATAGGGGCATAGATGCCCACGACAAGGAAATAATTCCACCACTGTACAAATCACTAGTCAGACCACACATCGAATACTGTTGTACAGTACTGGGCACCAGTGTACAAGAAAGATATAGTGGAGCTGGAGAGGGTTCAAAGACGGGCAACCAGGATAATACGGGGAATGGGAGGATTACAGTACCCAGATAGATTATCAGAATTGGGGTTATTTAGTTTAGAAAAAAGGATTAGGGGTGACCTAATAACTATGTATAAATATATCAGGGGACCTTACAAAGCTCTCTCCCATGATCTATTTATACCCAGGACTGTATCTATAAACAAGGGGGCATCCTCTACGTTTAGAGGAAAGGTTTCTACACCAGCACAGACAAGGATTCTTTTCTGTAAGAGCAGTGAGACTGGAATTCTCTGCCTGAGAAGGTGGTCATGATTAACTCGGTAAAAAGAATTTAACAGGGGTCGATGTATTTTTGAACAACAACAACATTACTGGTTATGGACTCTATATCTATAGGGACAGAAGGTTGATGCCATATTTGGAATTTTTACCTTGAGTAGGAGGGTTTTTTGCCTTCCTCTGGATCAACTCAGTAGGGACTCATTAAAAGTTACAGGTTGAACTTGATGGACTCTGGTCATTTTTCAACCTTATGGACTACGTTACTTCCACCATACTGAACAGCTAAGACTTGGGTTTTTCTAGTTACAGATGGTAAGTTAATGTCACAATTAAATTGTTTTTGGTGTAATCAGCAGAAACAACCATTTATAAACATTGCCTGTGTGTTATAAAGGTGAAGCACATGTACAATAGTTCATGCTAGGCATAGGAAGTGTAGGTGATTTACTTGGAGTCCAGACAAAAAAAAAAAAAAAACACAAGAACAACATTTCTTAAAATATTTAATCAGCAGCAAGAATCAACATTACAGTAGACACTTCAATTCTGTTTAACATACCTGTCAACACCCATTCTTGGATACACACACCTGTGCACATACATCTGCGGATTCAGTGCACTCACACAGACAACTCCTCAGAACATTCCAACAATCTCGCTCTCTTCTGCTTTAAATCCAGTTCTCCAATACTTCTGCAGTCACTCAACATTACACTATTCATTCTGGATCATATTGTTTTGACAATATTGAATCTCATAACTGGAATTTAATTTAATCAGAACGGAATCAGGGTGGGGACACAGCGGATATGTCACACCTAAGCTACACCCGCAGAGGCTCATTGAGGTGCTCAATTTAGGATAAGTATCTAATACCCTCAAGTCAAGTTCATTCCTGTTTGGTTAAAGCAGGCCAAGTGCACAGTGAATACGACATTAGATTATCGAGCAAGGAAGGGATAAGCACCAAAATTGCATACATGTATAATACACAAGGTAAAACAACACTGGAAAAACATTCAGCAAACACTCAGTTTCAACAATTGAATGGCTTAGTTTATCAGAAGGAACACTTATTGGTTAGGATTTCCTGTCAGTTTCAAGCTGGCCAACAGGTGCCATGGTTATATAGGTCAGAGCAACATAGGGTTAGTGCGCGCCACTGACTGAATGGACATGTATATCCACTGCGCAATAAAGTCCACATAGCAGGAATTAAAGGCGATTGTACATGTTGGTAACATACACATTGTCAGGTGGTAAACTGTTGAATAGCGTTATATGTCCTCCTCTTGGCCACCAAAACCACATCTGTTGACATCTCTATGAGAGTCTTTACAATAAAATAAACATCACATGCATTGAATCTCTACATGTGAATATAAACAGTGATTGCTTTGAAGCTGAGTAAAATGATAAAATATTGCATAAATAGACATTTTATTCCAAACTGAATTTTACCTAACTCCACCCTGAACCTTTACTTAGCATTGGTTTGCTGCATCTGTGATAGATAAGGCTGCTTCTGAAGCAGAGTGCACATTATGGCTATACTCTTGGATTGTGACAATGTCAAAGTCTGTCTGACAAACATAAAATCTGTACTTTGTTATTATAGGAAAAGACAAAGGCCAGGGACGTCTTCAGGAGCCAAACACCCCAGTTCAATGGGAATGCAGCAGAGCTCATGAGCGCTGACCAGAAGGAAGACCTTTGGTAGCATTAGTTGAAACAGAACTTCAGTCAAGTTAAAGGGGTTATCCAGAATTAAAAAAAAATATAGCTAATTTATACCAGTGAGGCTATGTTCACACCTCGGAATTTCCGTACGGCAGGAAGATTCCGCTGCAAAAGTTTTTTGTATACGACAGTGCCTATTTAAAGAAGCCAAGTTGTAATACCACACACAACCTAAAGATAGGTTCGGTGCTGATTTTGTAAAAATACTGTTTTGTTTATCTATTCTTGGATAACCATTTAAAAAAGATGATTCGTACCTTGAATGACCAGAATTTTTTTTCCAATACTTGCTTTTAAGTACACTTAGTTCATTTTTAAAACATATTCTACAGACCCCATGTATCAAATAAAATCCCATCCCATATCCCTTTCCCTTATTGCTCCAAATACATTCTCTTTCAAGTGCTACATTCTCTCATTATGTCAACCACAAGGTCAGGTTCACTCCAGGTTTGAGCTGTACTTTTTGCATATACACAGGAAAATTCTCCTGATGCAAACGTCTTCCGTGATCATAGAAGTTTATTAGAAACACATGTCAAATGAGTGTCTTTTCAACATAGGTTTGGCTTATAAATATATTAGTATACTTTTGCAACAACTGTGCTGAAAAGTGTACTCCACTATGCCCACAAACAGCATGAAGCTGGCCTCTGTGGTACACAATCCAATCTGTTAGCGCGTACAAAATTACAAGTCCTTTCTGCATGTACTTCACCTAAGCCTTAAAAAAATAAAGTTACCCAAACTTTCTATATCTTATCACCACTCTACAAATGTATCTCATATTTTTATCTATAAAAAGAAACGGCTGAAAACCCCTCTTGGGGCGTTTCAAATGGCTATATCCATGGGAAGATCAGACCCACCATGGCTACCATAAGCGATGAGGAAACATCTGTTATCTATTATTTGCATACATGTTTGATACTGCATGAATATACTGTATGTATGCACAAAAAGGAAATCGAGGCAGCATTTTCTTCTAATCCTATACTGTATGTATGACCATCTTGAACTGCTAAATAAAACCCTGTTCTTTCTTACTCAAGGGGGGGGCCAAGATAATTCCCCGATAAAACTGCAATATCTGTCATGAGATTGCTGTCAGTGTAAGCCAAAATATAGTATATATAGTCAATGAAACCTAATGTGCCCATGCAGAGCAAGGTTATCCAAACTTGCCAATTTATGAGAATTGTAACAAAATGACATACATACAGACTAGCATTTCATTCAGCTATCCAATGGAGGAAACGTAGACAAATTCTTCACTACTAGACTCTGAACACGTGATGTTCTGGGGGGTAGAGGCACAAGAAGCTTAATGACTACAGATAAGTCAGTGTTCAGATTAGCTTCAGCAGATCTCAGCTAACAGAACACTTTAAACCCATTCTTAGTTATTGCATTAGGGGGAAAAAAAATCTATGCTGATTAATACTACTAACCAAAAACCTCAGAAGAAAAAACAAAAAACAAAAACTTAAAAGGGGTACTCCGGTGGCAAACTTTTTTGCATCCATACTATGGCCACAAATCCTGGACTGACCACAGGTCTGGTGAACTGAACCAGCAGCTGTATAGGTCAGAGCCATCCATGGTCATACCCAGGATTCACGTATGTATTATACTTGTGTTAATCCCACCTAAGTGGTATTCTGGTTTTAGAGAGAAAAGTTTATGCATAGTATAATGAAAAATTCTAACATTTTCTTAAATACATTTGGTCAATATCTGTTATTAATGTAGTCTCTGAACTTTCATTATCTATAAAGGACGAGATGTGATAACCACACAGGCACATGGCTGGTCACAGTCCAGTTATCAGGGAACTAAGGAATCCCGCATGTAGTTTGTTTCCAGTCTGTTTTTGATGCAGTATTTTGTACAAACCCCAAGACTGGATATAGGAGAGAGAAGTTTGTCTCTTTTATACTTTTTCCTTCCATTTGGACCCAGCCCTCTCCTTGACTTAAAAAAAAAAACCGGCATGTTGGATTCCAGCGTTTGTCTATATGATCATCACATGACTGGGACATATTTTTATTCTCTGGATGTAATACATTTTGAGAACCTTTGTTAACGAAGATGACAATCTATCCCGGTCATGTGATGACCACACAGGGGCAGGTTTTAAAATAATAATGGGGGACATTTATCAATGTTTGCTTATGTATTTTTTTTTAGTTATTTTTTCCCTTCAAATTTTTTGCGACTTAGTCAACTGGTTTCAGCCTGTTGATAAATTTCTTTCACGTAAGCAATTTTTTTTTTGCTTTGGTAGTGGTTTTCTCTGCTCCATGTCTGAGTTGGAGTTAATTTAGTAGGTTTTTCATGCGATGAGACATTTTTGCGAATTTCGCACTTGATAAATCTCTGACCACTGCAAAGTCAAAAATCACTTTTTGCTTTGGTAAGAAACTTTTTTTTTTTTTGCTTAGGGCACTGCACAAAGAGTCAGACTTTTTTGCGACAATTTTAAGCAAAAAAACAAAACAAAAACAACCTACTAATTGCTTTGATAAATGTCCCCCAGTATCTTTCAAAGAGTTCTTTGAAATTGCTTAAGGTTTCATCAAACAATGATTAAGCTTAATACACGAAAACCAGAATACACCTTAAACATCTATTTTTAACAAAGAGTGTAGGTGTCGCACAAAGCAACACATTAGATTGACTGGTTCAAAATATTAAAATTTTTTGTTTTATTTACTCCTACAAGGGGATTTACCATAAGAATATTCCAATATACCCATTCCTGTTATACTTTCGCCATGTATTGGGCCTTATGGCATCCCCTGCCTCTGGGATGGCCTAACAGGAGTACTATGATGGCATACCAGGGGGCCTTCATTAGGTATCCGGTTGCCATGACAACCCAGTGCCAGCACCCAACTAGACTGCGCTACAGGGGAATGGGAGTGGCAATCAGGTGACCTAGTACCCTCCTTCTGTTTAATAATTTAGATACATAGGTCACTAAGAGGTTAAACAACTGACACCAGCTGTGTCTGGAACAGGCTCTGTATACTTCCTTGCGCCTTTTGCCTTAAAAATGTAAACCAGATGGTGCTAAGAGGTTAAAAACTAAAACAAGTAATTTGACTACTTGCTATACACAGTAAGGGTTCATTCACACTACAGAATATCCGCTCAGATAACTTGCGGACAAAGACTCTGTGGGCAGCAGGCACCGGAACATATTCATCCTTTTGGCTGGGGCCCTGGAATTTCCGCAGCAGGGTGTCTGCTGTAAAAATTCCATAGTTTGAATGATGCAGCAGAATCCCATTGAAAACAATGGAAGGCAGCTGCACTGGATTTTCCGTAGCAGGACTTCTGGAGCAGAATTCTGCTTGTAAAATACGCAGAGTGAATGGGCCCTAACACTTTCCGTTCAGTCTGTGTTAACGCGTAGCATTTTTACCACAAACAACCGAAAGCGCTCTAAAAATGATCCATTTTACAGCCATTTATGGAATCATGACACAATTTTGGAAAATTGTGGTAAAAATGAAATACGTGAACACAACCTTGGAACAGTTTTTATAAAGGAGAATGTATGGTTTTGCTGATCAATCCAGTTGTTCCTGTTGTAGCATCTAGGAGGGGGTTCTCAACTTTGGACAATACCTAATGGTTAGAAGTATCCCTTGACAATAAGCTGCTCACAGTTGTCCCCCTGTCAGAACCCCTAGGGGCCACATGTAATCTGTAGGTAAACTGGCAGTAAAAGTTTGGTTACTCTGTTGCGCCACCACAGTGATCAGGAAGCATTACGCAGTGACTATTCATATGAATGGGCTGTTTGTGTAATGCAGGTGATAAGGATCCTGAACTGATCATGCCTGTCTACTACGATCTCAGAATTCCCCAATAGGGTATAATAAAATAGTTTTTTTTTAAAGGGAAAACCCTTTAAACATAATCAGATCCTGTCAAAAAAAATGTCCATGCTTAAAAGGTTAGTGCTATAACACAGTGTCAGTAAAGTAAAAAACAATTGAGCAAGTCACTTGCTAGACTATGTTAAGAAAATTACCAATGGATGAGCAGGTGCAAAACAGCCAGTTATATTGTCCTGAGAAGGAAACCATGACTAGTAGGATTGTAGGCCCCCTGACATATTAGTCTGTGTTACTGTACAGTACCACATCTAAAATGAATAAAATTAAAAACTATACATCATAACTCCAACATATAAAAACTTGGTTTACTCTTTAAAATATTTTCGTGTTAAACTGATCGAAATATCAAACTTAAAAGAATAAGTATAGACTCTCCGGTCACCTGGTAGGAAGTTGTAGGGTTGTAATAATATATTTTACACCCTTTCCCTGCCGTGCAAATGCTCAGTATAGCTGTATGCTAACAGCCACCTGAAAATGAACATGCTGCAATATTCTATAATGATAATCTAAGAGTGAGCAAAACAGACTGTACAGCCGTTCTTCTGCATACTGAAGTGTCGTCTTTGATATGGATTTATGACATCACATGCCTTCTTCAGAAGTCCACATAGCTTCATAAATCAGGGTAATAATCCATTGTCATACCTTGCTCACCCACATGAATTATCTGCTTGAACTCCAGAATCAGAGAAGAAAATGGCTTGTAAAGATCTCCAAGAACGATGGGTAGGTGCAGATTTAGGTGGAGAACTTGCAGTTTTGTAGTGAAGTGGTGTGGGTATGCGAGACGGTGACTTATCTGGCTGGGTATCTGCTCGTGGTCGGATCTTTGGGCGTAGTTTAAGTTTATAAATAGAAGGGATTCGATCTGGTCGCTTTAATGTTTTCTTGGGTCTCATCACCACTTCGCTGGACTTTGCATCTCCCTCCTGGACCACAGAGTTCTCCTCTGGCTCAGCCTCCTCCTGGAGGTCTTCAGCCGCAGGTGGGCAGGAACTATCATCTGAAGAGCTAGACAGAGCTGGAAGCCTTCTCCATGTAGATGTAGAAAGTGTTGCAGTATTTCCATCTGTGCTCTGTTCCCTTCCTCCTCCAGCAATGTAGAAGTTGAGTGAGGAAGAGGATGAACTAGAGGAACAGTACGCAGAGTCTACAACAGCTGGCTCATTCGAAGGTGGACTAAGCAACAGGGAAGCTGCTTGTGTTCCCCCAGTGTTTTCCGATGCCCCCAGAAGTCGTGAATTTTCCAAGAACTCTTTCTCAAGACTGCGATAAATCTGTTGTTCATGACGAACATCCAAAGGTGCAGGTGCATATCCCAGCTGTCTTCGTGCATGAGATTTGGGAGGTTCTGTTTGAGTGCGACTATTAGGAAGCTTAGAGTTTGCAGGAGTTGTCCATGAATGTTGCCCCTCTTTATCTCGTGTAATAACCAAAACAGTTTTTTTGTTAGCTGGAGGCCCTTGACTTCGGGCCCGTCGAGTAGGACCTGTAGGACCTTGAACTCTGCCACGTTCAGGCATAACCGGCTGGGATGGCTGAGATCGCCTTGGTACAGGGCCTCTATCCTGTGACTGGCTGCGTGCTATAGAAGAGCGAAGTCCTGGTCTCAAAACATCAACTGATTTTCTACCAGCAGGGGCGCTCTGAACAGATGAGGCAGAAGAGTCACTGTCACCAGAATATCTCCGGGGGCGAGGAGGCCTAGCAGAGGAAAAAATAAAAGGGATTAAACAAAAGGGTAAAATTTAGTTTAATATAAATAGAAAACTAAAATGTAAAAGAAAAAAGGAGGAATAAGTGAACATTATGAAGACACAAAAAAAATAAAAAAAGGGTATAGAGTTAATATTACTGTAAAGTAATACTAGATACAGGGCATCTGGAAAGTCTTCAGCTCCCTTTACTTTTTTTTTTTTTCACGTTTTGTTACGTTGTGGCCTTTTGCTAAATTCATCAAAATTCAAGTATTGCTTCATTAATTTGCACTCAATGCCCCATAAACAGAATGATAGAAATTTTTAGCAAATTTGTTTATAAGGAAAAACTACATGTTTGCATGGACATAAGTATTCATACCCTTTACTGAGTACTTAAAGCACCTTTGACAGTGATTACAGCCTCCAGTCTTCTTGGGTATGAAGCACACCTGGATCTAGGGATATTATGCCATTCTTCTCTGCAGATCCTCTCAAGGCATGCGAGTTTGGATGGGGAAAGTTCTTGGACAGCAATTTTCACGTCTCTCCAAAAGATGTTCAAGTCACAGCTCTGACTGGACCACTCAAGGAAATAAGAGTGTCCCTAAGACACTCCTGTGTTGTCTTAGCTGTGTGCTTAGGGTCTTTGTCTTGTTGGAAGGATCAGGTTGTCATGAAGAATATCTCTGCACTTCGCTCCATTCAGCTTTTCTCCAGTCACCCCTGCAACTTGATGCAGTCACCACCATGCTTCACTGTAGGGATGGTATTGGTGAAGGTGATGAGCTGCTGACTGGTTTCCTCCTGACATGACATGAGAATATAAACAAAAATTCAATTTTGGTTTAATCCAAGCAGAGAATCTTGTTTAGGAGTTTCCGGTGCAAATTCCAGACTTGCTTTAATGTGCCTTATTGAAAAGAGATTTTTGGGCACTGGTGGAGTGCTGCAGTAAAATTTTACCTTCTGGAAGTTTGACCAATATGCACAGGATATCTTTGGAGCTCAGCCAGGTGACCATTGAGTACTTTGTCACCTCTCTTTTCAAGTCCCTCCTCCCTGAATACTTTGGTGGGATGCTCTCAGGAACTTTCAGTGCAGCAGAAATTGTTTTGGTTTGTTTGTACCCTTCTCCAGATCTTTGTCTTCACACAATTCCTTCTCAGAGCTCTACAGGCAGTTCTTTCTAACTCTCGAGCTCAGCTGTTAGACCTTATATGGAGTGGGGTGTGTGCTTCCCAATCATCTCCAGTCAGCTGAATTTACCACAGGTGACTCCAATCAAGGTACAGAAATGGGAGGCCCCCAGAGCTAAACTTCTGTCATTGAAAAAGGGTCTCAATACTTATTAAAAAGGAAAATATTTGCGTGGACATAAGTTTGCAAATATTTCTAAAATTTCATTTTCACTTTGTCATTATGGGATATTGAGTGCAGATTTAGGTCTTGTGCATTCCGTACATATGAATGTTCCGGTGGGTGCAAGGATTACTGAGAAAAGCACTGTCTTGTAGATGGAAATGCACGAAAATTCCACCGTGTGAACATAACCTAATGGGGGAAAACTTTATTTTTAATTTTAAGCACTAGTCAGCAACATAACAAAACCTGAAAGTCGAAGGGTCTGAAAACTTCTACAATGCATTTTATGCACCAATAAGCACAAATCGACTATAGAAAACTGATTTAATTCTTGTGTGCACAACACAAACAATTAAATATTTAAAAGAGAGAGAGAGGGGAGTGTCACACTCTGCGAGGCCCTAAATAGAAACACAGCTAAAGTAAGTTTTCTTTAACCCAGCACCTTGTAGATAAAACCTAGAATGGCTAGGAAAATGTGCTTTACTGAGATTTTACTTCTTGTGGGAACAGTGATGCTTACTAGTAGGGGCTGGAAAAAAGGTGCAAGGTCCTTCAGAGAGACAGAGGCTGTTTTGTGGTGGGTATCACACCTAATTAAAGGAGTTCTCCGGTGCTTAGACATCTTATCCCCTATCCAAAGGATAGGGGATAAGATGCCTGATCGCGGGAGTCCCGCCGCTGGGGACCCCCGGCATCTTGCACACGGCACCCCGTTTGTAATCAGTCCCCGGAGCGTGTTTGCTCCGGGTCTGATTACCAGCGACCACACGGCCGGCGGTGTGTGATGTCACGCCTCCACCCCCGTGTGACGTCACGCTCCGCCCCTCAATGCAAGCCTACGGGAGGGGTCCTGACAGCTATCACACCCCCTCCCGTAGGCTTGCATTGAGGGGCGGAGGCGTGACGTCACACACCGCCGGCCGTGTGGTCACCGGTAATCAGACCCGGAGCAAACACGCTCCGGGGACTGATTACAAACGGGGTGCCGCGTGCAAGATCCCGGGGGTCCCCTGCTTATCCCCTATCCTTTGGATGTCTAAGCACCAGAGAACCCCTTTAATAGAGAGGAGAACCCCCACCCCTCTCTGGTACATGTATCACAATAAGGCATATGAAATAAGGATGTCTAAATTATTTTTTCCCCCTATTTTTGTCTTCTGGGTTAAAGAATTTTACTTTATCTAGAAGAAAGCAGAAACTGTAAAAACAATTAATACAAAGATATACCATGTAATCACTACTATGACTTGAAAGAACGGGTACGACCACTAAACCTAAAATACAGAAAACCATTATACTGAACTACATACAAAATATTTTATAACTTCAAAAGGACAGAGCAACAAGGAAACATTCTTTATTGCAAGTTTTTTAGTAAGTAATTAAGCCTGCTTTTATAATATTCACCAGCTGGTATACAATTGATCACTATTAGACTATGGTTTCGCATAGGGTGAGATGTATCAACCTGTACAGAGGAAAAGTTACTGAGTTGCCCATAGCAACCAATCTGATCACTTCTTTCATTTTTCAGAGACCTTTTCAAAAATGAAAGTAGTAAGCTGATTGGTTGCTATGGCCAACTCAGCAACTTTTCCTCTGGACAGGTTTTGATAATTCTTCCTCATAATATTCTGGTCAGTATTTCTGAGCCAATACCAGGAGTCGAACCAACAAGAAAAAAATAAAACTAAAATAAAAACAGTGGAGCGGTACCTTTTTCAATATTTTGTACCAACTGGTAAAAAAAATACTGACAAAAATGAAGATGAAATACTATGGGGTGAGTTTATCATTCTTCTCCACCTCACTATCCATGGCCATGATGAACCTACCAGTGTAGTAAAACAATTGTTGCCTGATGTCCTTACCTGCGTTTACACTAAATCTACTTTCTGGATTGGCGAGTGCTGTAGCATTCTTTGTGGATGTTTTTTAAAAACTACTGTAAACGGGTCTTAAAACTCACTACACTTAAACCACACCTCTTTTATACAGAGCTCACACTGCGTTAAAAGTTTTCAACTTTTGTTTTCTTTATGCCTGACAATAGGCATACAAGCCTTAAAATGGGTATTCCAGGCAAAAAAACATTTTATCCCCTATCCAAAGGATAGATCCTGGAGAGGATCGAAACGTTGCTGCTTTGTCACATTTTCTGATGGAATAAATCCACAATTGTGGAGTGCTGCACTGGTTCATGTTATATATTATATATACACATATATAATAATATTATATATAATAATATATATATATATATATACACACACATATATATATATATATATATATACACACACATATATATATATATATATATACACACACACATATATATATATATATATATATATATATACACACACATATATATATATATATATATATATATATATATATATATATATATATATATATATATATATATATATATATATATATATATATATATATATATATTATATATAGACACACACACATATACATACACACACACACACACACACACACACACACCCCGTATTTATCGGCGTATAACACGCACTTTTTAGGAGAACATTTTTAGCCTAAAGTCTACCTGCATGTTATACGCCGATAAGCCGATGCAGTTCAATGATTTAAAGCGGGCGCTTTAAATCAATGAACTGCAGCGGCTTTGCAGGTGCAGAGACCGCCAGCGCTGACGGCTTCTCTGCCCCTGCCTGCCCTGGGCTATCGGTGCCGCTGCCCGTTCTCTCCCCCTGACTATCAGTGCCAGGGGAGAGAAGCAGCGCCAGCGGCGCCGACAGACAGGGGGAGAGAAGGGGCAGCGGCACACATTGCCGGCGCCGCTGCCCCCCCATCCCCGGTTGCATAATTACCTGTTGCCGGGGTCGGGTACGCGCTGCTTCAGGCCTCCGGTGTGTGTCCCATGCGTCGTTGCTATGCGCTGCACGGTGCGACGTAATGACGAGTGACGTCATTGCGCCGCGCCGTGCAGCGCATAGCAACGACGCAGGGGGCACACACCGGAGGTCTGAAGCAGTGCGGACCCGCCCCCGGCAACAGGTAATTATGCAACCGGGGATGGGGGAGGCAACAGGGCAGCGGCCCCATTGCCGGCGCCGCTTCTCTCCCCCTGGCTATTGGCGCCGGCACCGATAGTCAGGGGGAGAGAACGGGCAGTGGCGCCGATAGCCAGCAGGAGAGAAGCGGCAGCAGCAGGGCTCTAGACCCCAGGAAAGGCAGGGGGAGAGAATATATATATATATATATATATATATATATATATATATATATATATACACACATACCGGGATATATATAATACATCATGATGCGGGTAGGATCCATGTCCTTGTGTGTGTGTGTATAATATATTATATATATATATATATATATATATATATATTATTATACACACACACACACACACAAGGACATGGATCCTACCCGCATCATGATGTATTATATATATCCCGGTGTGTGTGTATGTGTGTGTGTGTGTATATATATACACATATATATATACATATATATACAATATATGTACATATGTATGTATATATATATATGTATATATATGTATATGTATATATATGTGTGAGACAGCACCGGGGACCAACCTTCGTGCATGTGAAACACCCAGGCAGCCAGCCTGGTGTTAATGTGTGCAAAGTCCAGGAATCACAGCACCAATAGGTCTAGGATCTTCATAAGCTGGTTTCTTTATTCACCCCAAAAATAAAACGTTTCGGCAACAATAGCCTTTATCAATAGCCTTCATAAGCTGGTTTCTTTATTCACCCCAAAAATAAAACGTTTCGGCAACAATAGCCTTTATACACACACACACACCGGGATATATATAATACATCATGATGCGGGTAGGATCCATGTCCTTGTGTGTGTGTGTGTGTGTGTGTGTATAATATTATATATATATATATTATACACACATACACACACACACACACACACACAAGGACATGGATCCTACCCGCATCATGATGTATTCTCCTATCCCGCTTGCCAGTGTGCTTGATCTATAATTCAATCAGGGATGACCCTGCATATGTTTGTATATACATACCTGTTCTTTGTATAGTAACCGGCACTTATACGGGTTAATAGGACGGAGGAACAGCAACTCCCGTGGGCGTAACTACCCACGGGAGTTAACCGCGCCCAGCTATGACGCGGCAGCTGGAGCGCGGCACCTGATCCTCCAACCCGGATGTGACGTCAGACGCCGCACGCCATTTAACTCGGAGCGAGTCTCCGAGTAGTTACCGCTCAGCCCGCTACCATTGAGCAGGCTAGAGCGGTGATCTCTCCACCGGGAGCACCACAGTGCTCACTGAGTCCTATCTCCAGACCAGGCATAAGGTAATAGTCTTCTGAATTGGAATAGTTGGTCTTGTTAACAGCAATGGGGTTAATCTTTGTATTTGGGACTAATGTGTTTGCACCCACATTGTTTGTTTATCTTAGGTAACATCAGCCCGATCGGATATTCAAGTCCCCCTATACCATGGGTACACGGACCCTGAAATGTTGGGTATCGTGAGTACCTTGGGGAGTATTTGAATGATTAAATTAGTGTCTAACAATAATTTTCTTGTGCATGTGAAAAATAGACTGCAATGTCCCATCACCAAGGGCATATTTAGAAATAGGTTGACACTAGGAGAGATCACTATGTTTCTTTGGTTTTTGTTATAATATCACGGTCTGTGTAACAGTGGTAACAAAATTTTTTTGCGTATGATGCACCCATGTGGAATAGTGCATCCGCAACTTTTCATTGGACCTAATTGATACCTGTGTGGATTCAATTCCATATGTATTTATTGATTCATGTTTTGATTCTTCTTTTGGATATCTCAAGCTATAATATGTCCAATTGTTTCCCCTGAGGACTCTACTGACACAAGCAGAAGAAACGCGTAGGGAATCTAGGGGTATATAAAGGAAATTCTAGGGTCAGGTTCCTGTGTGCGGCCGCTCTTCTAAGGGCGATGCAACACTTGCCAAGAAGGGAGGTCTAGGGTGAGATATAGGGTGAGTTTAGAAATAGGATTACATCCTTGACGGCCCACACTCACTGACTATCCCCACACATACCTGTACCCATTTTCACAACTGTGCTTAATCTTCACCCTTGTTTGATCAGCACGTCTATCACTACTATCACAATTATCTATTTGTGTATTTGGTCCAAGCTCCATTTTAACTAGTCTAATAAAAGTTAAATTTTATGATTTATGCATTTCCTCAATAGAGATTGTTTTTGATATTAATGCGGGGACTACTTTATAGGGGGTCCAGTATCCCTTTTACTGCATACTGGTGATTATTTAGTATTACAGGATCACTACAAGTAAACCACCACTTGCAAAATATGTAACAGCAATCCCTGAAATAATCTAGACAATCTGCTAACCCTTTATCTACAGAAGGGACCCATGCATTTGCTGTGCAATTATGAGCTTCTTGTTTTCATTCTCAGGTCATTTTGTACAAAGCACAGCTTTGGCTTGATTCAATTGGGGCTAGGACAGGGTTTTGTTTTTTTTAACTGGTGTGCCTCCAGCTGTTGCAAAACTACAACTCCCAGCCTGCCCTGATAGCCAAAGGCTACCCCATTGGTCCCCTAATACCCAGGAATGCTTGGCTAGGCCAGGCTCTCATGTTCTGCCTCCCATACACATGATTGGTAGGTTAGTCCTACCAAAATAGTCAGGTTTGGCCAACATATATTTCTAATGGTTATGTATTGGGGGGGGGAAGACTTACGTCAACCCTATTTTCTGGATATGAAAATGAATAAAAGCAAGGCATGGTGCTCTTTTAGAGATGCCAATAGTCACACGCAGATACACTGGGAAGGGAGGAAGCTGTATGTGAAGCTGTAATGATCCATCACAGATTAAATCCTCTAAATCCAGGACTGCATAACCATGGCTGCAATGGACCGTTTCATTCACTTTTGAAAATTAAAGCTTTTTTTTTTTTTTTAACTGATTTTAATACCATTGCTTATCCATCTTCGTCAGCTAAAAACCCTTTAAACTTGGCAGTATTTGCTACAATCTGGCACAGAGAGAATAGCAGGGATTTATTATAGCCAATATACTGTACATAGCAGTTCTATAAACGTTACTGAAATTAGGGATCGACCGATATCGGTTTTTTAGGGCTGATACCGATAATCGGTGCAGGTTAGGGCCGATAGCCGATAACTTATACCGATATTCCGGTATAAGTTATCGGCTATTTAACCCCCTGCGACACCGCTGCAGATCATTGATTTAAAGCGGGCGCTTTAATTCAATGATCTGCAGTGGCTTTTGCGGGGCCATAGGCCGCCGCCACCACCCGCTTCTCTCCCCTACCTGCCAGGGTGCTCCGGGCCATCCATCGTTCCTGTAGTGTCCGGGGGCGTTCCAGGTGGAGGGTGGTCCGGTCCGGGCTGTCCTTCTCCGGTGGGCCTCTTCTCCACTCCGGGCAGGCTCCGGCCTAGTACGCTGCATAGACGTCGCTGCGCAGTGACGCCCGTGCGCAGCGACGCACCTGACGTCACGGCGTAGCGGCGTCTATGCAGCGTACTAGGCCGGAGCCTGCCCGTAGTGGAGAAGAAGACCGTGGGAGAAGAAGGACTGCCCGGACCGGACCACCCTCCACCCGGAACGCCCCCGGACACTACATGAAGGAAGGATGGCCTGGACCACCCGCATTACGGGTAAGTTTAATCTTTTTATTCACTCGGAGGGTGGGGGAGGGGCCCGACCGGTATAGCGGTATGGGAAAAAATCCATACCGGTATACCGCCTAGCATCACGGTGGGGGGTGCAACGCGGTGCGGTGCGTCGGAGGTGCGGTGGGTCGAGGGGGTGGCGGTCGCGGTGCGGGCAGTGCGGGGGGCGGGGCATTATCGGCTTATCGGCAAGATAATTGCCGATACCGATAATGCCCAAAATCATGATTATTGGCCGATAATATCGGCCATACCGATAATCGGTCGATCCCTAACTGAAATATTTTGCAAAATGTATGGGCGAATGAAAAATATGTCATAATGACTTAATGTGGAACTGTGGCACAATATTCCATTACAGAGAATGTGTCATCACAATATGACATATCATTTAAATCATATTTTTATGTTAAGTATATTTTAATGAGGTTTCCAATTTTAAATAATCCTGAAGTTTTTATTCTGGCCCATAGGTTTAGACATAAGCTGACTGTATAGAGAAAGCTTTTCAGCAGTGTCCTACTTACAATTCACTGTAAGCCTGACATAGATAGATAAGATGGGATCAGGTCATTTACATTAGGCGATAGCCACAGCTCCCTTCTATCTCTATGGACAGTGACCTCAGTTCACAGAGCATGCCTCTTCAAAAGAAGTCAATAGGATCAGTTCCAGTCCATGTGGCTGCTGAAAATCTCCTCTGTAAATACTTTCAAATAGGTTTTCTGAGCATTATAAATGAATGGCTTATCCTTATGATCAATGGTGTATGGACACTAAGCAAACTTCCCAGATCAGCTATTTGGGTGAGCTGTGGCTCAGGGACCGAGACAATGAACAGGACCAAAAGCCATGTACTGGTTATGGTGCAGTGGTGGCACTAGGTTACTGCAGCTCAGCTCCTATTCACTTCAATAAGAGCTAAACTGCAGTAATCCAGTGTCACCACCACCACAGAGAATTCAGCCATCTGCTTCTGTCCCCATTCACTGCATGTGTGCCAGAGACCAGAGACATGGCTTTCATGTCAGGGTATCACTGGATAATGCCCAAGAAAAACCTTTAAAAGGGATATTCCAGGGAAAAACTTTTGTTTATATAGCAACTGGCTCCAGAAAGTTAAACAGATTTGTAAATTTTTTTAAAGAAAAAAAAAGAGGTAACCCAGGCGCTCCTAATGTGAAATGTGATTATAAAATAGATGCACAAAAATAGCTGCTATCTCCAATAGAGGTCCCCGTCTCCTCTATAATAGGGAAGAATCCACAAACAGTCTAATAGAAAATACCGTATTTTTCGCCGTATAAGATATATTTTTCTTCCCCAAAACGGGGGAAAAGTTGGTGCGTCTTATACGGTGAATACACACCTATCGCAGCGGTCCCTCCGGCCATCAACGGCCATTCGTGATGATGCCCTGTATTAACCCTTCAGACACGGCGATCAAAGCTGACAGCCGAGTCTGAAGCGAAAGTGACACTAACCCGGCTGCTCAGTTGGGCTGTTCGGGACCGCCACGGAAATCGCGGCATCCCGAACAGCTTACAGGACACCGGGAGGGACCTTACCTGCCTCCTCGGTGTCTGCTCCGGGCCGGGATCCCCTGCATGGCTGGCACTCTCCTTTGACGTCATCACGTCGTCGCGCACGCCGTCCCGTCATCCAATAGGAGCGGCGTGCGTAGCGACGTGATGACGGCAACGGAAAGCGTGGATCCCGGGGAAGAAGACGTCCGGAGCGTGAACGCGGCGACAGCGATGGAGCGACATCCAGGGCAGCAGTGACGGGTCCGGAGCGGCGGGGACACGTATTACCTCCTATACCAGTGGTCTTCAACCTGCGGACCCTTCAGATGTTGCAAAACTGCAACTCCCAGCATACTGGGAGTTGTAGTTTTGCAACATCTGGAGGTCTGCAGGTTGAAGACCACTGTTGGGTTCAGAATCTTTTTTTTTCTAGATTTTGCACCTTTAAAATTGGGTGCCTCTTATATGCCAGTGCGTCCTATAGGGCAAAAAATACGGTATATAGGATAAGTGCTGTATGGGACTTGTAGTAGATTAAGATAAAATATGGACAGTGTGTTTTGTAAAATTTCTTGTGCACACTTGTACACTAGTGATCAACCACAACTGTTGTGGTTGATCACTAGTGTACAAGTGTTCACAAGGAATTTTACAAAACACACTGTCTATATTTTATCTTAATCTACTACAAGTCCCATACAGCACTTATCCTATATATTTTCTATTAGATTTGTAAATTACTTCTATTAAAAAATCTTAATCCTTTCAGTACTTATGAGCTTCTGAAGTTATGGTTGTTCTTTCCTGTCAAAGTGCTCTCTGATGACACGTGTCTCAGGAACCGTCCAGTTTAGAAGAGGTTTGCCATGGGGATTTGCTTCTAAACTGGGCATTTCCCAGAGACACGTGTCAGAGAGCACTTAGACAGAAAAGAACAACCTTAACTTCAGAAGCTCATAAGTACTGAAAGGATTAAGATTTTTTTAATAGAAGTAATTTACAAATCTGTTTAACTTTTTGGAGCAAGTTGATATATAAAAAAAGTTTTTTCCTGGAATACCCCTTTAACAGAACAGAAGCTCAGGCAATATGGCTGCCTCTAGAATAAAGTAAAAATGTAATAGCCAAATGTTTCAGTATTTGGATCTAGTCTGTAGGAAAAAAATATATAAAACAGAGGCAACACAATCTCTTTAAATTTACTTAATCAAAGTCCATCCTTTTCTATTGTAGCAGGCCCAGTCAACTAGAGATCCAATAAGTTTAGGAAGCGCTCATGTTGTCACAAGCTACATAAACTATGTAGTGAATATAAAATGCTTTTCTTGCTCTTTAGATGCAAAAGCAGAAAAAAAGTTGTTTGACTGGAGGATTATACTCTGGGTTTCATAGCCCCATATAAAAGGAGGTCACCATTTACAATGTCTATCTTCAGCTGAAGTGGTGCACAATTCCCTGCAGTGCTAATACTTTACCATCTGGCAGCCTGACACAAATCTGATCTGGCCTGATGCTTCCTGCGTGAACGTGTACAGTTTAGGAAAAGGAACAATAATGGTCTGGGGCCATTTCATGGATTGGGTTGGGCTTCTACGTTCTGGGAAATCAGCATATAATAATATTGTAGAGAAAGGAGTGCTACAGTTCAGGGAAGAACATATCCTGCATCACAATGCAAGTAAAAAGCAGTAAGTCTGTGTTTAGAG